>NC_064630.1:196631489-196934520 GCF_023864275.1 Schistocerca cancellata
CTTTCACCAAGTTAATCACTGTTGCAGCCATATCTGTAATGGAGGTAAAAGTAAACCTGCATTCTCAGTGCAGCTTACGGCTCAGAATGTGCTGTGTTTCTAATAATAAATATGGTGTGCAGTTTTTATACATAATCATATGTACTGCCCATTAACGTGCCTCTAATGGTCATTTCAAGCTTACATGTGTGCTTGTTGTCACTTCACAGTAACCAGGGTTGTCAGTGGGGGAAGTTGCCTGTCAAATTGTACAACTTGTTGACATCTTTCAAATATTCAGTAAGATGTGCTGTGCAGTGGTTGCCACAGTAAACAACGCTAGCTGAACACCATTATCTACAAATTATTGCTCATAAGTACGCAAGGAAAGTGCAACAGAACTGCCTGCTTAGTTTTTAGAGGCAACTGAGAATGTGTGTTGACCCAGATTGCATGCAGCCATCTTGACATGATTAATTTTGTTTCTAAGTATCCATTATGAACAACACAAACCCTCCAGCTGTGTGTTGTGCCTCAAGTGTGTTCAAGGGAATACTTGGAATGGGACCTGGATCAATGTCTTGAGCTATCCTCACCAGTGAGTGCAGCATTTGTCTAATGACTGACTATGGTAGAAGAAAAGTGTGGAGTTGTGCAGACAACAGTGCACATCTTGAGTATAGTCACACTGGCTCAGCATGGAAGTGAGTCTCTTATGTTTTGGGCCAGGATCATATCATCTCTCATCACTATTGATGGTAATTTGAGAGCAGTACTATATAGGGATACAATCCTTCAACCTGTTGTCTGGTCCTACAGTCAACCATTCTGCAATAGGTTCATCTTTCAAGGCAATGTATTATCACACTGTGCACATTTCATGGACACCTTCCTCCAATAAGCAGCAATCAAGAGAATAAAATGATCTAGAATATCTGACTGAGCACATGTAGAACCAGTTGAAACTTAATACAACATTGCAGGAACCCTCCTCACACAATAAATGATGTCAAGAAGGACATTGCTAGATTGAGATAGGCTTGAGCAACAATGTCTTGACCACCTTGTGCACTGCAAGCAAAGAAGAATCAAAGTAGATTACAATGGAAGGGCTGGTGTAATGTCACCAGCAGCAGATTGTTTTTACAAATGTGAAGAAGATATGCACTTCCGAAAAGATTGCATTTATTTTGACTGTTACTTTGTTTTTGTTTTGCAGTTGTTATTCTTTAAGTTTCATAAGAAGTGTTCTTTCTTTCTTCCTTCCTTCCTTCCTTCCTTCCTTCCCAGAAATCTAAACCCAGGTTAATTCAAGTGGAACATTTTCTGAGCAGTTTATGTGCAAAGAATTCAATTAATAAGTTCACTGTTTTCTCCTGTGTAGCATTTCCTTTGACATTACAAGGATGTAACGTATTTTTCTCTCTGTCCTTTTCCAGGATGCAGTGTGTTCCAGAAGCAGCTCAAATCTATGAAAATCGGCGAAAAAGAATATAAGTACTATGATTTACCAAGCCTGTCTCCCAGTTATGGTAAGTCGTCCGTGCTTTATGTAACTATCTTAATTTTATAATTTTTATTATTATTTGTTTAGCAAAGAAGTGAAATGTTTAACACAGTACTAGCGTGGTCTGTACAGATGGACGAGGGAACCCAGACTCCATTAGAGTGCCTCTTTTGGTTTAGATTCAGCAATGGCATCTTTCAGTTGGATCTGTGATCTAATAGTCAGTTATCATTCTTACTCGACCTTAGAATTATTCACTTCTCTGTCTTCAGCTCAGTGGGATACTCTTTCGGACTTCAACCACCTCCTGTACCTTCTTGAAAAGGTAGTCCACAAGACAACACCATCTCACAAGCAACGTTTCAAGTGCGAAGTCACAAAAGCCCAGTGATGTTTACGATGTTAGATGCCCCCACGTATTGTCTACCATGCAACCACAATATTGGCTGCTAATGGCATCAGGATGGACTAGAGATACAGTTGTGAGCACAGCACAAGGCTACAAAGTGTAGTTGAACGTCTTAATCAACGAGTATTTCGCTACAGTGCTAGTGGTGCTGATGCAAAGCAGAGCAATAGGAACAGTAAACGAAGCGAACATTGCATTATATCTAAAACAGCAGTTGCTGTAGTGGACATTTCATGAGAAAGGAATCGAAGGAATTTCTCAGGGTGGGAAAGAAGTGCCAGGTGAAATGTTAGAGTTTTTGCAAGATAAGTCAGTGGACTGTGTGGTGTCGTATACGCTCAACTGTGCGGTCAGTGTACGTACGGAGTACGTTGATAACAATACATGCTTAGCAAGTGAATGTGATACTGAAATACGTGTCGAGCCATGTAGTTCATCATCTCTATCAGATAGAGAGCCACAAATCCCACCTCCAGTGAAATGCAATAAAGGACAAACTTTGTCCAAAGAGCGGGTACTAAATGTAATTATGTACATGGAAGACCATCCATTGCATAGAAAATAAAAATTATGAACATATTTTTAATAGGTCTGCATCAATATAAAAATGTAGTGCACAAGAAACACTGCTGATATTCAAGAGAGGACAAAGTGTACTTCTTATAAAAACTGGTGTTTGGACATTTCAAGGATGTTGGATACAATTTACAGGATGTGCATGACAGTTACCGACTATGACCTACTATGCTATGCACATAAAATTGTGCATGACGTACATAGTCATTTCAAGGGAGCAGTGGATGATTGCATAATTTCAGTCAGTGCAACAGAATTGAAAGATGTGAGATAATGAAATTTTAAAGTATCAACTGGAATATGCACAGCAGGCTGCAGAATTGTCCTGAAAATTTGTGGATGAGATAAACAAACTTATCCCGTTGTTCATTAAGGAATTTGTTTTAGACTCCGACCAGTCAGGATTTGAAGAGGAAAGGCATATGAAACTAATCCTGGAAATTGGAGGTACCATGAGTTGTATCAAGATTATTTAACATCAATGCGTTAAAGCATTTGTATCAAATTACCTCAAATGTTAACCTGGTTGGAAAATTAGCTGTAAAGTTATTTATTGTGCTGCGAGAAGTTTAAGTGCTCTGCCCTGTATGATCCTTTCTTGTGTGCGTGGTTTTGCAAGGGCAGTAGGGAATATTTGTCATGGCAAGCAAGGATGGAAAAATCGGTGTGAGAGAACTTCAGCTATGTATGAACACTGCTTTTGGCAAATAGCTGGTGAGAATAATTTGCATTTGCTTGATTCCTGGTCTGCGTATAAAAATTATACTTGTTTAGAGCAAGCTAACCTTCCTGAAAATAGTGTGACATGGCAGTTCATATCCCGTGCCTACAAAACATATTATCACAATATCTGCAGTTTGCCTGCTTAGCTGTGTTGTAACGTGCTTACCTCCCATGCACAGGACCCAGGTTCGATTCCCAGCCGGGTTGGAGATTTTCTCCACTCGGGGACTGGGTGTGGTGTTGTCCTCATCATCATTTCATCCTCATCATTGGCAGCAAGTTGCTCAATGTGGCGCCGACTGAAATAAGACTTGCACTTGGCGGCCAAACCTGAATGGTACCTCATCGCCAACAATGTCATACGATCATTTCATACAATATCTGCAACTATGCCTTCAAGGATAGCCATAAGCTCCATGACAGACTTCAGCATTTGGCTGCACGAAGTGGATACCCAGCAGAACAACTCGCGTGATTTGTAACTCTCAAGCAGTTCATCTTCAGTCTTGATTGTGTGAACCTTTGTGTTCACTGAGGCACACCGTTTTTCACCCGGTGTTCATGGTGTGTATAAGAATACAGTTAATTTGGCATGAGAGAAAGGTATGACAGTAGTATTATAATCAGCAGCACCTATCGATTGGTAAAGTTTTTCCTTTTACGCAAACACCATGCGGGACAGAACGATAGGTACTGCTTTCAGTTGTCTGCAACATGAGCTAGAAATAGTCAGTCTTGAAAGCTCTCATCCTATATTGATGATAATTGCCTCTTCTCTCTCATAGTATGACAGTGCCAATGATGGTGTGATGGTCATCTTCTTGAAGATTATTCTCATGCATCTGAAGATTTGCTGCAATGGTTCATGGTGTGCATAGAGGGGGACACTTTTACTTGAAGCTTGTAGAAAACAAAATACTTTTCTTTCACGAGTTATCCACCTTTCAATTGTTAGACACACAGAGGACAAAAATGTGTCTGTAAACTATGGCAGACGAGAACAAAGAGGTGTGTTTAGGCATTAAAACAAGAGATGTTGTAAAAATTTTAAAGGTATATTGTTTTTAATTTTTCTGTCACCCTCTCAGATTACATTAATGTGGTGTAATACATATTAATATATCTTTGGCACATACAACTGTCATCTGTATGAATTTGTCTATTCAGTTAAACCTTCTAGGTACCTACAGAGATGCAAGTTTTTGTTTTGAATATTTCTTGAACGTCAACAACGCACATTTTGTGAAGTGTAATACATACATCCCATAGAAGATTGATGTTTGCTCCTCCTGGACGCTCATTTGCTGTTGCCCTCTTGATGCACATGGCGACTCGTTAACAGCTAATATTTTTCTTGTTATTGCTAATACAGAACTTTCAAATGAGCCTTACTAAAGATTGAACTTACAACCTTGCATTCAAGGGGTTCCTTGTTAGTTTAGTATGCATATGGGAACAGCTCCTCCATTATGTCATATAGGCCTGGCCACACTTCCTGGAGACTCTCACTCTTTCATGAACACTTGTGTGGAGACCAAAGGGCACTGAGCAATTGTAACATTTCTTCTTATTCCATAGCACAACAACACCCACCTCCTTCTGACTAACATTCCCCTATGATCCTTAAACCAATATGGCTTCCTTGATCGAGACTAAGCCTGTGAAAGGACTCAGATTTTATTGATTCTGCCGTCCCCTTAGATTACATCACATCACCATTTCTGGCTAATCAATTACAGTCCGTGTTAATTGGTTAACCCTCAGCTTTTCAAATTTTTTTCTCAGTGGCTTAGGCTGTGCAAGCAAGCTCGGCCAACATACCGTATGACCAACTGAATGCTGTTTCACCTTGTTTATCTAGTGTTCAGGCAACATATAAGTGCCCAGAATGCAGCATGGTAGCTAATCTGTAGTAGTGGGGTTGTGCATGTGCGCACTCTTAATTCCTTGCTGTGTAAGACCGTGTGTTCATTGCACTTAAGACATGAGGAGTCTGTGGTAGTCCTTGCTGAGGTGGCCAGGCAGCCATAGGGGGAAGCCAGGGTTAAAAGGGTAGTGTCAAGGTGGACAACATATAGTTACAGGTCAGGCAATACAATGCAGAGAGATAAAACTCCAAGACATTTTGTTCCTCAGCTACACAATGAGAGGAAAGCGGATTTGAAACGAGAAGAAACGTATGCTACATAATACTTGGTCTGTCCTAGAACATCGGGCAGATCCTTCATGTGTACAAAACCCTAATTCTTTGTAGAACAACTTGAAGACAAGTATAATGAAATCCCCTCAGTATAGAAAGTTACCCATATTAGTCAAAACATAATCTTTGTCTCAATATGTCTCTGTGCTGTTTGCATATATCAAACTCGTTGACATACTGTTCAGTTACATCTCAGAAGGGGGTGCGGTTCATTGCAACCTTATACTCCAGACAGAGAAGATTTATGGACCAATTTAGAAAGGTGGGTATTTTATTCCATCCTCTGTGTTCAATGAGACTCGAAAAGGTATCAGAACAAATGCTGGAGCATTCAACCTGACCTTGGAAGATGACTCACTTTTGGAGTGAGAGAAATTAAGTCAATTGACGTGAAGTCACACACATGTACCATCTCGTAGCACGTGAATCTGGTCACAAGTCATTAGGCTACACAAATCGCTGAATATGTTGAGACTGTGGACAGCCATTACATGAGAACTCTGTGTGAAAAGCACCACTTCGCATTGACTGTGCGTAGGATCATTCTGCCCCACACACTGCACGTGGCAGATAATTTAAAAAAAGTGTGAAATAAAAGATTACAAAATCTTCAGCTTACTACCATCTGTTGCATCTCGGGTGGAATAGAGATGTGTTCATCCCATACTCATAAAAAAAATCTTGAACAAATAGCAACTAATAGCAACTAATAAACCACCTACAATGAAAACAAGTACTCATTCCACCCTCATAACGCCAAGTCCCACTGCCGTCCCAGGTATGTTCCATCAGAGAAAAGAAAGGATTGTCTCCCATATTACCCATTCCCCACCAACTGTGTGTACCGAAAGAGAGGAGTAACCTCCGTGATACCTGCTCCCACCTTACAAACCACCAGCACCTAATCCGCTTGTCAACAGCCACTGGCTGGAAGCGGCTCAGGCAATGGACAATACGTTGACTTGTTTATATCTTGTTAAGGCAGTTCTCAGCTTGTGAATATTGTATAAAATGCATGGTGCACAAATGCTGTCTTTATTTTTATTTTATTCCAACTGGTTTCTGTCATAAACCATTTTCATGGTTCTGTATGAAATAAGGAACAAGTCGTGTCAAAATGCAGAAAGGAAATGACTTGCATGGTCACAAGATTATTGTGAATGTAACAGAAAAATTACTTTTGTCGAAAAATTAATTGGCAACCAATACTACATATCAAACTAAAAGTATTGTTCATTTAAAACATTACAGGTAGGCCAGTGACACCTCCGTGAAGAATAAGCAACTGAAGTGAACCAACACAAGACATACGCTGGCATTAAAGGGTCTAAACTCATAGTAAACAATTCAAAGACTAAGGACTACAAAGATGTAAATTCATATCCTGTATGAAGAGAGCACTAAACATACATCTTTTAACAAACATGTATTCCATCCAAACATTTTGAAGAAGACAAAGTAATAAACATTTCAAATTACATTACATAAGGGTTTTTTCTTTTACATGCTTAATTACTCTAAGATAACATCTTTTGTCCTAATAAAGAGTACAGAGTAATACAGTAAAATAAAACAGTTATCAGAATGGGGCAAATGCTATGCAGGAAATATTTATTTTATGCTAATGTAAGCTCTTCTCCTCCCCCCCCCCTCCAATTCCACTCCCTTGACAGCTCACCACTCTTTGGTGAGTACATGCTTGGCTATCACAGGACCCCCAGCCTTTGCAGAGCTACCTCCCTTTCTGTGCTGCATGTCTATCCTGCTCTTATTCTTTTGTCCTCTCCCCTTGGGGCTTAGCCATATGCCTTCTTCGGGCATAAAAAAACTGTGTGTGGATTCTTTCCGTCCACCCATCTTTCTTTCTCTGTCCTTCCTTTTCTTACCCTTCCTGCACTTTGATGTTTGAGATCTCTTTTTCTTGTTTCTTCCTGTGCATTCCTGAAGGCCTGCTCTTGCATTCTATGTGTAAAAGGTGACTGGGTAACATGTAATTCCCAGTCATGGTCGACAAGCAGGGCTTCTGTGGACTCACTGGTAAAGGCCAGACCCAGGAAGTGGTGATTGCCTGAGCTGGTACCTTCTTATATGCTGATTGGGCCCTCTGTCTCGAGTCTGGGAGGTGTGACCTGAGGTGTGGACAGTCACATATGGCAATTGTGGGGGATTTCTCTGCAGTGAATTTCTTATCTAAGGGTGTAAATGGACTGAGATGAAAGAATCGATGCCTCTCCAGGCTGCACCCCAATACCTTCTGGTGTCACATACGGAAGATCGTGACAATTTGACGACAGTTAATCCACTTATTATTTGGAAGTGTGTAGATGCCATTGCCAGTCCTGCAAACTCCTGCTCTTGGTTGCACAATGGGACCTCGCAATTGGAGACATATAGTAAGGTGTGGGATGCGTCACCAATAGCCTCTCCCACACAAATGTCAACCTCTCCGGCACGTGGTATCCCCTGCTACGCTAACGAGGCTCTGGCGACCGAGTTTCTCCCGGGATAAGGAGAACCCTCTACTAAGTCAACGACCTTCTAGAAGGGCGGATGAGCTGGTAGAGCAAGGGCACCCTCTTGTCCTTGGAGTGAGAAATCACTCCTAAAGACGGAAGAATCACCAAGGGTGGTCAACGGCATAGGATGCTGAAGGCAACGGGAAACCACAGCATTAAAGATCCAATGGATATCCCCAGGAAAACTCATCATGGCAGGGTTCAATGTCAAATTATCCGGAGTTTCAACTCCCCCACTCGGATCTCCGGGGGGGAGAGCCTTGAACAATACCACAAGTAAATACAAAAATAATGCAACAATAGCAACTTGGAATGTAAGATCATTATACCAACCAGGCAAAGTAAATAATGTTATACAAGAAATGAAACGCCTAAAAATTAACATTTTGGGTGTAAGTGAAACAAGATGGCCTGACTCAGGAGAAATGACCATTGACAACATGAAAGTATATTACTCGGGAAATTCTGATAGCCAGCACAGGAATGGGGTAGGAATAATTTTAGATGAGTATGCTAGTAAATCTGTCAAAAGTATTTTACCAATCTCAGATAGAGTAATCAGTCTACATTTACAAACGAAACAAACAAATATTAATTTAATCCAAATCTATGCTCCAACAGCCGACAAAGACCAAGAAGAAATATGAAAATTTTATGAAGAATTAACACAAGCAATAGGAACCTCAAAAAGCAGAGACATTATTATCATCATGGGAGATTTTAATGCCAAAATAGGTGAAGGAAGTGAAGGTGATCTTATTGGACCTTTTGGTTTAGGAACAAGAAATGAAAGAGGAGATTTGCTGTCACAATTTTGCCAGGAAAACAATCTGTCTATTACAAACACATTTTTTAAACTCCCTAAACGAAGACTTTATACTTGGAAATCACCAAGAGACTGTAATGAAGAAGTTTGCAGAAATCAAATCGATTTCATACTTATAAACAAGAGGTACAAAAATTCTATTCATGGTGTGAAAACATATCCAGGAGCTGATATATTTTCTGATCATAACCCTTTAGTAGCAAAGTTCCATGTGATACTGAAAGCCATACAAAAGAAACAAAAGAAGGACTATATAAATACAACTATTCTAAGAGACCCCTTGACTAAACAAAAGACTTCTGAAGCGATTAATAAGGAATTAGTTAGGATAAAGAATAATCAAACAGAAGACATTGATGGCAAATGGGAACTTATAAAAGACACATTAAATAATGCATGTAAAAACACAATGGCGACCAAACACGACAACATGAAAAAGAAGTGGATGACAGAGAAGATATTACAATTGATGGAACAAAGAAGAATACTTAAAAATAGAGATGAAAGTGAGTATAAAAGATTACATGCAGAAATACGAAAAGAAACACGGCGAGCAAAAGAAGAATGGTACAAGGAACAATGCTCTGAAATTGAGAGTTATGAAACAAGACATGATAGTTTCAACTTACACAAAAAAGTTAAAGATTTAGCTGGACTTAATAAAAAGAAAAGTACAAGTTTATTGTTAGATAAAAATGACAAAATAATTCCTGATGTTAAAGGTAAACTGGACAGGTGGACAGAATATGTCAAAGAACTATTTGAAGATACAAGAAAAGATCAAAAATTTTATGATAACATGATCGGAGAACGAGGACCAAGCATATCGAAAGAAGAAATATTACATGTTATCAACAAATCAAAGACAGGAAAAGCCCCTGGACCGGATAAGATACCAAATGACATCCTGAAACTCATAGGAATAGACCATATAGATATATTTGTACAATTGTTTAATGATATTTATAATTCGGGAATTATTCCTAGGGATTGGTTGACATCTACCTTTGTTACATTACCCAAAAAGGCGAATGCCAAAACTTGTAATGATCACCGTACAATAAGCTTAATGAGTCACACCTTAAAGATATTTCTAAAAGTTATACACCAACGAATATACAAAAAAGTAGAAGAAGGTATAAGTGAAACACAATTCGGTTTTAGAAGTTCCCTCGGTACAAGAGAAGCATTGTTTGCTTTTAACATATTAGCGCAACGATGTATGGAGGTTAATCAGCCACTATATGTGTGCTTCCTGGATTATAATAAAGCATTTGACAAAGTTCGTCATGATCATCTCATAGAATTGTTAGAAAAGAAAACACTTGATAAGAAAGACATCCGCATTATATATAACCTCTACTACAATCAAACCGCAACCGTGAAGGTAGAAAATGAGTTATCGAATGATATAGAAATAAAGAGGGGTGTGAGACAAGGTTGCGTTCTCTCACCCTTATTGTTTAATATGTATTCAGAAGACATATTTCAGGCAGCTCTATCAGATGAAATAGCTGGCATTAAAGTGAATGGGCTAAACATTAACAATGTTAGGTTTGCTGATGACACTGCACTACTAGCTGGAAACCTCAAAGATCTACAATTACTTCTTGACAAAGTCGCAGAAAAAAGTGAAGAATTTGGCTTGACTCTTAACGTAAGCAAGACTAAGTTCATGGTGATATCTAAAACGCACCAACAAGAAAATCTTACAATCAATAGGGAAAGAGTCGATCAAGTACGTAAATTTAAATATCTCGGAACAATTGCAAATGAGGAGATTGAAAGCTCAGAAGAAATTAAATCGAGAATAGGACAGGCCAGAAGTATCTTTAATAAGATGAAAAATGCATTCTGTTCGAGAGACATTTGTTTAAACACAAAAATGAGGTTGCTAAGATGCTATGTATTCTCAAAATTACTATACGGAATGGAAGCGTGGACATTGAAAAAGAAGGACATGAACAGTTTAGAAGCTTTTGAAATGTGGGCATATAGAAGAATACTTAGAATTAGTTGGGTGTCGAGGATTACTAATCAAGATGTCCTAAGAAGAATGGGAAAGGAAAAAGAATTAATTAAAACTATTAAAGTAAGGAAGCTACAATATTTAGGCCATGTTATTAGGGGAGTAAATTACAAAATATTGCAAATAATACTAGAAGGGAAAATTTGTGGGAAGAGAACGAGGGGTAGAAGACGGACATCCTGGATTGACAATTTAAAAAATTGGTACAACTGCTCAACGTCAGAACTCCTTAGATCAGCCAAATCAAGATCAGAAATTGCCATGATGACAGCCAACCTTCTTAGAGGAGACGGCACATGAAGAAGAAGTGCTTTCCAAGCACAGAAACTACTTAATGCAACACTTCTGCACAGCTATCCTGTTAAAGTAGAGGCCCACTGCACTCTGATTGGTGTCATGTATACACTCAGCTGCTTGATGGCCTGACAGGCTGAAATAACAGCTGATCTCATTGACTAGGGAGTTACTGCAATTCACCACATCACGAAAAGGATTTCCTCACATTTGATCGTGTGGTACTTCCATCAAAAATTATGGCTGACTACAAAGCTATTACTGTAAGATCGTATGTCCCGAATCCGAAGTGTCACTATAAATGTCACAACCATACTCATGAATCTTGTGAAAATGCGGCCAAATTTGTAGTCTGTGTCAGGGGCACACATGAGGGTGTGTGTCCACCTTCTTCCCCTCAGTGTATCAACTGCAAGGGTTATCATGCTGCTTCCTCCCTTTACTGTCCAGACTACCTCAGTGAGAGAGCTGTTCAGGAGATCCAGTTGAAGGAAATAATTCCTACTCACATTGCTGGGAAAATGTTGGCTAGCCGCATATCTTGTACACCACCCTCTGGCAATTATAGTACAGTTCTCGCTACACCCCGACTTACGAAGAACATGGCTAAGCAGACTTCAGACTTCCAGTTTAGTGCCATGGTTGTGAAATCGTCCAGCTCAGAGGTCACACCATCATCACCTGCTGTGGGTGCACACCATACCAATATACTTTTGCCTGTGCCAGAAAAATCACATGCCTCGCAAACAAAAACACGGAAATCCAAAATGGAGCATCCCCACAATGACTTTCTATGCTTCTGGGCAGCCAATGTCTGGGTCTGCACCAAACAAACGATGAAGTTCTAAGCACTCAAACAAAGTCAAATGAACTTCCCCTTCTACACCTTGGTATTCTTTTTCCCCCATGTCACCAGGTGATAATCTCGTGCCAATAACTAGTTTGCTTGCCAATCAAAGGCATTTGTTCTGACACCTTTGTTGAACTATGGGACCAGGATCGTCCAGCCTCTGTACCTGGTCATTGTGCACATTTGAATTCTGGCACTCAGCAGCCACCCTGATGACTGCCGCATTATTTGACCCATCTCCGGTCTATTATTGGATATTGCTATCCTGCAATGGAACATTTGTGACTTCTGATCCAGTAGGGGTGAATTACAGCTCTTTTTATGATCATACTGTCCAGTTGTTTTCTACCTCCAGGAAGCAAAATTATGCTCTCACAGTCGCATCCATCTCTTCCCCCTTCACTTCAGTCTGTTTCGACCTCCCATCTGAGGCAGGGGCTCTCTGGCTCATGGGGGAGTCATTGGTCATTTGAGATGACATCTTCAGTCACACCATTTCCTTGCACACCCAGCTTCAAGCTGTTGCTGTCTGTCTGTCCCATCCCAGTTTCACCTTCTTGCTTTCTGCTTTCTCTAGGGCAGACATTTTGCAACTTATTGCCCAACTTCCTCCTCCTTCCTTCTCGCTGCTTGGCGACTTCAGTGTCCACCATCTCCTTTGGAGCTCTTCGTGCACCAATCCAAGAAGCTCTCTCCTAATAGATGTGTTCAGCCACCTCAATTTAATCTGTATGAATACGGGTACTCTCACATTTCTCTCTGAGTCCACCCATTCTTTTTCCTGTGTGGACCTTTTATCTGTACTGCTCAGCTTGTTTGTCATCTCTTGTGGTCCATCTGCTCTGACACACACTCCAATGACCATTTCCACTGTGTAATTTGTTTGCTAATCCAGAATGAGATTTTCACTCTGCAGCGGAGTGTGCGCTGATATGAAACTTCCTGGCAGATTAAAACTGTGTGCCCGACCGAGACTCGAACTCGGGACCTTTGCCTTTCACGGGCCTATTCCCCTTACCAGTAGAGTCTGCAAAGTGATGGAACATATGATTAATGGTTGGCTGGTGTGGTGGCTCGGGATCTCCTCACTAACACCCAATGTGGATTCCATAGGCACCGTCCTGCAGTTGATCATATCATCATCTTCTTAGCTCATGTTATGAACAATTTTTTGCCGAAGTACCAAACTGTGGCCTTGTTTTTTGATTTGGAAAAGGTGTAAGACACCTGATAGAGGGTGTTTTTAAGGTACATGTGGGCTCGTCTCTGTCAGCCACTTTTATTAAAGAGGATGGGACGCCTCAGGGTTCTGTGTTCAGTGTTGTCATATTTGCCATAGCCATTAACACTTATGGATTATGTCCCGCCACATATCTCTCGCTCTTTCGTTGATGACTTTGTGATCTACTGCAGCTCGAACTTGTCTGATTGAGCAGTGTTTGCAGTGATGTCTTGATCATTTTTATTCATAGAGCATCAACAGTGACTTGTGCTTGTCTGCTGACAAGACTGTCTGTGTGAAAGTCAGATGGTGGCCAGAGTTCCTTCCCACATCCCTAAGTCTCGGCCCATTCCTTCTTCCGTTCATTGACACAACAAAATTCTTGGGACTCAAGTTTGATAGAAAACAGTGATCTTTCCATGTCTCTTACTTGGCAGCTCATTGTACTTGCTCCTTCAATGTTTTACGTGTTTTTTGCGGTGCGCCATGGGGAGCAGATTGGACCACCCTCTGTTTTTACCGGTCCCTTGTCTGTTAAAAATTGGATTATGGATGTGTCGTATATTCATCCACATGTCCCTCTTTTTTACGCTGTGTTCACACCATTCACCATTGTGCCTTCTGTAATAGTCTTGTTGAGTCTTTATGCTGAGGCTGCTGACTTGCTGTTGCTTTACCGGCAGTATGTTCTCCTCAGAACAATACGGGAGTCCTCTGTCTTTTATGCTCTGACACACATTCTGTGCTCCCTTTTTTGACGATTCCCTTGACCACCGGTATGGGCTGCACCCGTCTTCTGTTACTTTCCGGAGTTTGTTCTTCTTGCTACTTTGACAGCTTTGCATTATATTCCCTGTGACCCTGCCCCACTCTGTAACTCTGGGAGGGAGGGAACAAGGTGGAGGGGGTGGGAGGGAGGGGAGGAGGAGGAGAGAGTGGTCAATGAGATGGCACACCCCACGGGGTGGTGTACATTGGAATCTCTAGATAGGAGAAAATGGGTAGGAGGCCAAAGTTCATGTATCAAGGTACGCATCTCAAGCTAAGAAACAGCCCTATCTGGAGGTAAATAAATGTTACAAATGGTGGGGTTGTTTCCACTCACACTGCTATTGTTTTCAATGTCGTTCAGAGGGGAAATCACTCACTGACAACACCTGTGCAGACCAATATACAGACCCCTGCAGATATCCTCTCAGGGTCAGTACAGTTCCAACAGAAGCATGGGAACCTCTATAAGATTAAGGCTGGTTATCAGTATTGTGTGTTTCTAAGACCACTATGGTGTGTATCTAAGACAGCAGCACAGATTGCAGAACAATAAGAAATTTCCTGTTGTAGTTCTGGGAGGTGAGAGCACTGTCCATTGCAGCTTCACTTGATTATTAAACAGAGGGTGCCCTGGTTAAGGGTGAAGGGGCTAGGACGACAGGTCACACCGCATGGTCAGTGTGTCACCCATGAGGCTGGAACAACATTAACAAACATTGCTTTGGAGTCCAACAGCATCAGAGGATATGGCGTCTCCACAATCAGTGGAGCAACCTTCTACCGAGGTTTCTCCTAATTTTGGCCGTCAAGAATCTTGGGAGAGCTTATCTGCTGTCAGCAAAAATGGGCACGCCTGAGACCCAAAGCCTAGGGCTCATTCATACATTGGTTGGTGTCTGGTTGTTGATCTGTGGATTTTCAGGGAGACAATTCCCAAAAGAGTCAGTCAGTATTAGATGTCAGAGGAACAGTGCTGTAGGAACCAAGAGATGGGGGAGTGACTATCAGCCCCATGGTCAAGTATAATTGTGTGACTATCAGATGTAGACTTAAGTGTAGTAAATATACCAGGTACCACCATTAACCTGGTCACAGTGGTGAAAAAAGATGACTGGATACAAACGCTCATATTTTTTGTAAGCTTCAAAATATTGCAGGTGATCAGTGACGTCCAGTTCCTCGCTTTTGCGTTCCTCAAAAATTGGAGGTCAAACCCAAATGTGCAGACAGAATGTGAGTTAACTGAAATAAAAGAGCAAAGTAAGGGAAGAAAGTGAGAAAGTCATAATCAACGTACTATGTGCAAGCTAAGTTGTCAGCAGCTATAGTCCGTGAGACGAGTGATTGGTACTGACAGTTCCGGCGGGCAGACAGCGCTGTTGCCGAACGTGGCTCACAGCATGCGGCGCCCTGTCTGCTACACGCATTCTCTAGCAGCAGAAATAAAAGCGAGACAAAATACAAGTCGTATTGGTACGCGTGAGTTTACTTAAAGTTGATGCTTGAAATATATTAACTCGAAAACTGATAAGAGCTATTTAGTACAAGTATCTAAGATGCTGAAACATAATAAAGTTATTTGTTAAACTTCACAACTGAAATGAAAACTATTTTCGCAAGTTGTTGAACATTAGCAGTTTTGGTTTCCATTGTTAAGTATTAGCATTATTAATTTGTTGTACTACAAGCTACAGAATAATTGGTCAGTGTATTAAGAGTTATAATCTGAAGAAAGTACTCACAATATGATGATCTGGTTGTAGATCGATAGCAAACTCCCTCCTTACATTCCTGAATACGTTGTAGTTACTGTAATGGAAAAACACCACTCAACATCACTGTCAGAATCTGATTTGACATTGTCTTCCTCAGCACTACTCGAACTATCACTGCTCTCTCCCAGATGTATAATTAAATTTTCGATGCATTCTTCCACAACCCCTTCGGTTTTGGCCGCCTCTCTGATGGCACTTGCAGTGGTGTTGACAATTTTAGCCCACCTCTCGCTTGTCACTTTATTGATAGCTGCTGGAAGGAGAGTTTTCACTTCAGAGATCGTGAATTTTTTATTGTTTGCAGCAATGTAATTTTTTATCTGCGCCCACACTCCTTCAATTGCATTGAAGTGACAGTGGTATGGTGGAAGCCGAACGATTTCATGCCCGTGCCTTTTAGCAATCTCGTCAATTACATATGTTGGAAATTGGGGTTTCTTTTGTGCCACAATTTCGAGCAGTTCCGCCTTTCTTAAATCTTCTCTGAAATCTACTTTTCGCCGTTTAAACCACTGAATGATATCGTCTTTTTTTGTTGCCAAGGTTGGTGCCTTATCGTGAACAACGGAATGATAAGGCGCATTGTCCATAACAATCACTGATGGACTTGTCAGATTCGTCATAAGTGATGCCTCGAACCATTCTTGAAATACTACACTGTTCATTTCTTCATGGTAATCTCCCGTCTTTTTTGACCGAAACATTTTCAAGCAGTTTGGCACAAAACCTTTCGATGTTCCTGCATGTAAGACAATAATACGCCCTCCTTTGCCAACAGGCACTGCCATTGTCCCCTCGGGCATTCCATCATTCCAGCCTCTACGTAAAGAATGGCTGGCATTGACCCAAGTTTCATCTAACCACACTATACTTTCAAATTCCACACCCATGATCGTGCGCAGAAATCTGCACCACCATGCAACTACATCTGTCCTTTCCATTAGTATTTTGCGTCCGTTAAACAGTGAATAGCTGAAGCCTATGTCTTTCAACACTGTACGCAATGAAAATTTGCTCCCTTTAAAAAGATCGTCTTTCTGAAGGGACACTAGTAATTTAGATAGAGTGGGACGTTCCCTTCTCTTATAATAGCTGTATATATGACGACGAATAGCGTCTTTCTGAAAATCGTCCAAAGCTGTCACCTGCTTATTTCTCGGTCGCTTCTTTCCTGGTGTGTGCAGCTTTGTTGTGCCACTCTCGTCACAATCTACACTATACTGTTCTTTCCCTATCTTTACAACAGTGTTCTTACTTATTTTCAATGCTGCTGCAGTTCTCTTCACAACCTGGACAACAGGAATTAAGGGCCCACCTTTGTCCTTTTCTTTCTCAAAGTAATCCCTCACAGAGCACACGAATTCATGGGCCTGTGTGTGTACACACTTTTCTTCCTCCGTTTCACTTCTTTTGTTGGGCTGGTACTACCCGCCGCACTAGACATTGTTTACAACGAAACATAAACAAAGAAACACTAAAAACAACAAAAACTAAATAAACTGCGAATTCAGTTTCAGACAAACGACGAATGACCGCACCGCCTGCACGTGAGACACTGGTAAGTTTCATAAGCGCCCGCGACCGGGTTTCAGAGTGGCAACGTGGCCCTTGCTACCCGCTTAAAGTCAGGCCGTCATTGGCTGCCTGCCTGCGGTCGCTAGGCAACGGAAAGACGCTACCGAGCTGTCAATACCAAAGACTCGTCTCCCAGACTATAATCTGCCCTGGAGGATGACAAAAGATACAGTCAAGAGGGCAAAATTGCAGCACAAGGAAAGTCAATGGTGTGGCCCCCCCCCCCGTGCTTACCACACACATTCACAAATGAGTTGAGGGTGCCTTGGGGTGACATTACACTCGAAAGCAAAATTTCAAAAAGAAACAAAAGTAACCTGCATTTTAAGAAGACTGTGTGATCATTATGCTGCCACCAACACTTACGTCTTACAGGGATCCTGAGGATAAACCACGATACTAGGATGTGTACAGAGGCATATGGACAGTTGTTTCGCTCCCTCACTCAATTTGTGAATGGAGGACAACATAATCTCTAAATTGATACAAAGTCCCTCTACAATGCAATGTACAGTGGCTTGTAGAGTATATCGTTCGTGTAGCAGAATATGACCTTTGTATTTTAAGGGTAAATGATGAAACTTCAGGTTTTGTATGTGGTTAAATCCTGGCATGGTGTCGTGCAGGTGCCAAGGCACTAAGTTAATTCCCATTTGTTGTATTGGTAATTATGGCTATTGTACACTTCCAAAAGTTAAGAATTTAATGGTAAGTAAATACTCTACTAGTTTTTTTTTATGGAGGTGTAAAGCAAAAAGTAACATTTCAAGACATGTACAAAGTGTGTTGCTGGTTGGCAAGCTACACTAGCAGAATCCAGTTAAACGATGTCATTTTGATAGATGCCGGATACTTTAATTTCTGCTGGTCATAAATACTGTGTAACTGGTCCCATACTTGAGAAATTGTAGTAAGGGTTCCAATAGAATTTAAAAATCTGTCACATCACTCCTTACTACATTTTTAATTAGATAGCAGGCCTTGGTTTGGAATATTTAGAGGGTGAGAAATATGTACCTTGACGGACGTCACTTATGGTGCTCGGGTGTCCATCTGTAATTTTTAATGCTAATCGCTTTTCATGGTTTTCACCATGGCACACCTTTCTGGCAGAGGGGACCTAAGGTGACAGGGAGTGTAATACCCAAGTAATGGTTACGTCAGAGGATTACTTCATTTCTCCCTTAGGAAGAGAAATCGGGGTTCAAAGAAATGTTGCAACTATGCCCATTGTTGTTCTTTAAGTTCCAGCATGGAGAGCATTCTGGTGGTTTATATTAACGGTGAAAGTACTACTGAAAAGCAGGCATTGTCAAATCACCATGCAGCTACTATTAATTAGATGGGGGAGAGCTACAGCTACACACTGACATAGCAGTCTCTGAGACACTGCAGTAAAATTTCGGAATACTTTTTCTAGTATACTACTTGGACAAGAAACTTTCGGACTACCCTACAAAGGGTGGTGGTTATTAAAATCCCATAAGGTTACCCCCCCCCTCCCCACCACCACCACCAAACAAACCATGGACCTTGCTGTTGGTGGGGAGGCTTGTGTGCCTCAGTGATACAGATAGCCATACCGTAA
This sequence comes from Schistocerca cancellata, assembly GCF_023864275.1. Lineage (NCBI taxonomy): Eukaryota > Metazoa > Arthropoda > Insecta > Orthoptera > Acrididae > Schistocerca > Schistocerca cancellata. The sequence continues at coordinate 196,650,330 of NC_064630.1, forward strand.
GTGCAAGATAGCTGTACCATATCTGCAACCACAACAGAGGGGTATCTGTTGAAAGGCTTGACAAACATGTTGTGCCTGAAGAGGTGCAGCAGCCTTCTCAGTAGCTGCAGGGCAACAACCTGGATGATTGACTGATCTGGCCTTGTAACATTAACCAAAACGGTCTTGCTGTGCTGGGACTGCGAATGGCTGAAAGCAAGGGGAAACTAGAGCCGTAATTTTTCCTGAGGGCATGCAGCTTTACTGTATTGTTAAATGATGATGACCTCTTGGGTAAAATATTCTGGAGGTAAATTAGTCCCTTGTTTGGATCTCCGGGTGGGGACTACTCAGGAGGATGCCATTATCAAGAGAAAGAAAACTGGCATTCTATGGATCGGAGCATGGAATGTCAGATCCCTTAACCAGGTAGTAGGTAAATGTAGTGGTAATTAGTGAAGTTCGGTGGCAGGAGGAATGTGACTTCTGGTCAGGTGAATACAGGGTTATAAAAACAAAATCAAAGAGTGGTAATGCAGGATTAAGTTTAATAATGAATAAAAAAAAATAGGAGAGCAGGTAAGCTACTACAAATATGATAGTGAACGCATCATTGTAGCCAAAATAGATGTGAAGCCCACGCATACCACAGTAGTACAAGTTTATATGACAACTATCTCTGCAGATGACGAAGAGCTTGAAGAAATGTATGATGAGGTAAAAGAAATTATTCAGATAGTGAAGGGAGATGAAAATTTAATAGTCATGGGGGAGTGGAATTCAATTGTAGGAAAAGGAAGAGAAGGAAAAGTAATAGGTGAATACGGATTGGGGCTAAGAAATGAAAGAGGAAGCCGCCTGGTAGAATTTTGTGCAGAGCATAACTTAATCATGGCTAACACTTGCCTTAAGAATCATGACAGAAGGTTGAATAAGTAGAAGAGACCTAGAGACACTGGAAGATTTCAGGTAGATTATGTAATGGTAAGACAGAGATTTATGAACCAGGTTTTAAATTGTAAGACATTTCCAAGGGCAGATGTGGACTTTGACCATAATTTATTGGTTTTGAACTGTAGATTAAAACTGAAAAACTGCAAGAAGGTGGGAATTTAAGGTGATGGGACCCAGGTAAACTGAAAGAACCAGAAGTTGTAGAGAGATTTAGAGAGAATATTAGGGAACAATTGACAAGAACGGGGAAAAGAAATACAGAAGAAGAAGAAGAATGGGTAGCTTTGAGAGGTGAAATAGTGAAGGCAGCAGAGGATCAAGTGGGTAAAACGACATGGGCTAGTAGAAATTCTAGGGTAACAGAAGAGATATTGAACTTGATTGATCAACGGAGAAAATGTAAAAATGTAGTAAATGAAGCAGACAAAAAGGAATACAAATGTCTCACAAATGAGTGACATGAAGTACAAAATGGATAAGCAGGGTGGGCTAGAGGACAAATGTAAGGATGTAGAGACATACATCACTAGGGGTAAGATAGATACTGCCTTCAGGAAAATTAGAGAGATCTTGGGACTAAAGAAAACCACTTGTATGAATATCAAGAGCTCAGATGGAAAATCTCTTCTAAGCAAAGAAGGGAAAGCAGAAAGGTGGAAGGAGTATTTAGAGGGTCTATACAAGGATGATGTACTTGAGGGCAATATTATGGCAATGGAAGAGGACGTAGATGAAGATGAGATGGGAGACATGATAATGCATGAAGAATTTGACAGAACACTGGAAGACCTAAGTCAAAACGAGGCTCAGCGAGTAGACATTTCCCTAAAACTGCTGACAGCCTTGGGTGATCCGCTCTGACAAAACTCTACCATCTGGTGAGCAAGAGGTATGAGATAGGCAGAATACCCTCAGACTTCAAGAAGAATGCAATAATTCCAGTCCCATAGAAAGCAGGTGTTGACAGGTGTGAAATTATCTAACTATCAATTTAATAAATTGCAGCTGCAAAATACAAACTCGTTTTTTTTACAGACAAATGGAAAAATTGGTAGAAGCCGATCTTGGGGAAGATCAGTTTGGATTCTGTAGAAATGTTGGAACATATGAGGCAATACTGACACTACAACTTATCTTAGAAGATTAAGGAAAGGCAAACCTACGTTTCTAGCATTTGTAGACCTAAAGACATTTGTAGACTTACATAAAGCTTTTGACAGTGTTGACTGGAATACTCTCTTCAAATTCTGAAGGTGGCAGGGATAAAATACAGGGAGCGAAAGGCTATTTACAAATTGTACAGAAACCAGATGGCAGTTATAAGAGTCAAGGGGCATGAAAGGGAAGCAGTGGTTGGGAAGGGAGTTAGACGAGCTTGTAGCCTGTCCCTGATATTCAGTCTGTATATTGAGGAAACAGCAAAGGAAGCAAAAGAAAAATTTGGAGTAGGATTTAAAATCCATGATGAAGAATTAAAAACTTTGTGGTTTGCCAGTGACATTGTAATTCTGTCAGATAGCAAGGTACCTGGAAGAGCAGCTGAATGGAATGGACAGTGTCTTGAAAGGAGGATATAAGATGAACATAAAAAAAAGCGAAATGAGGATGATAGAATGTAGCAGAATTAAATCAGATGATGCTGAGGGAATTAGATTAGGAAATGAGACACAAAGTAGATCAGTTTTGCTATTTGGGGAGCAAAATAACTGACGATGGTCAAAGTAGAGAGGATATAAAATGTGGATTGGCGATGGCAAAGAAAGCATTTCTGAAGAAGAGAAATTTGTTAACATCGAGTTTAGATTTAAGTGTCAGGAAGTCGTTTGTGAAAGTATTTGTACGGAGTGTAGCCATGTATGGAAGTGTAACATGGACGATAAATAGTTTAGACAAGAAGAGAATAGAAGCTTTCGAAATGTGGTTCTACAGAAGAATGCTTAAGATTAGATGAGTAGATCACATAACTAATGAGGAGGTATTGAATAGAATTAGAGAAGAGAAATTCGTGGCACAGCTTGACTAGAAGTAGGGATAGGTTGGTAGGGCATGTTCTGAGGCATCAAGGGATCACCAATTTAGTACTGGACGGCAGCATGGAGGGTAAAAATCGTAGAGGGAGACAGAGAGATGAATACACTAAGCAGATTCAGAAGGATGTAGGTTGCAGTAGTTACTGGGAGATGAAGCAGCTTGCACAGGATAGAGTAGCATGGAGAGCTTCATCAAACAATTTTCTGGACTGAAGATGACACACTGGAAATCCTCTACAGGTTCAGGGATTAGAATAGGCCCAAGATATTCCTGCCTGTCGTAAGAGGCAGCTAAAATGAGTCTCAAACATTTTGACATTTCTTGATGGTTCCCTGTAGGGTTTGGCCACCATTATTCAAAATTTTTCGGAAGAGGTAGCCAATTGGGGAAGGGCACCTTACATGATGCATTGTGTCCATCGTGTGCTGAGACCTTTAGTACACTTGATCGTCGTGGATCTGCAATTCCACTCATTCTCCAGTTGTTGAACAAGGACACCTTCCTGGGTGTGTTTTCCTCTATCCACTGTGTGGTGTCATTTTCTGTGCCAATGATGATAATGAACTTGTTTGCACTTGATATCCAGCACAGTAGTCAGTCCATTGTGGTGGGATCGCCATTTGCCCTATTGGTTGTAGCCCCCTGACTTCAGAGGGATTGCTTTGCTGACGCGCTTTCTACTCCCCATGTATGCCAAGGATCAGATTCACATGTACCAGGGGCATTTGGACTCCTGGCAATCGCCGTCCTGCCAGGTGGCCTTTGTGAGGCTGGGTGGCACCCGTGTAGAGGGCTCCTGGTCGGAGTGGGTGTCATCAGGGCAGATGACCCGCAATGAAGTGGACTATGTCATCTCTTGCTGATGGTAAAACACCAGTAGTCTCTAAGTGCTAAAGATCTCATTTCAGTGCAAGGCAGTATGACCCCAAATCATTCCCCTTCTGGTCACACCAAGGGAGGAATGCCAGGCTAAAGATAGAAGCAAACCTTATTCGCCCCAGAGCGTAGTATGTACGAGAGCTGGTGCAGAATCTTTCTTCTCGATGAAGTCTCAGTCTTTTGTGGAGCATTTAGAGGAAAAGTTTGAGGAGGTGGAGGGATTGTCCAAAATTTGCTCTGGATCAGTTTGATCAAAGTGGCATCCCCTGCCGAGCAATGGGCATTACTCACCTGTGACAAGCTGGGGGACATGTGTTTCCATCATGTCCCATAAGACCTTAAATATGGTCCAGGGTATTATATTTCACAGGGACCTTCTTTCGCAGTCCAATACGAATTGCGCACCAACTTAGTGATGTGGTGTTCATTTCGTCTGGCGCGTCCATAGGGGTCCAAGGTATAACCAGGTTGCCACTGGTGCCTTCATCTTGACCTTAGAGGACGACACATTACCCGAGGTGGTCAAAGTGAAGGTATACTGATGTGATGTCAAGCCATATACCCCTTCCCAAGTGTGGTGCTTTAAGTGTTGGAAGTTCAGGCATATGTCTTCCCACTGTACTTCCAGCGTCACATGTCGAGATTTCGGACATCCATCATTTAGCAATACTCCATGTGCTCCAACTCCCATCTGTGTCAGCTGCAGAGAGCACCATTCCCCTTGCTTGCCAGACAGCAGGATTCTGCAGAAGGAAAGGAAAATGATGCAAGACAAGACCCTCGACCGACTGACCTACACCAAGGCTAAGAGGAAATTTTAAAAGCTCCATCCTGTGTCCTTCACATTATCTTATGCCGCAGCTACAATTGTTACAGCCCCATTAGTTCCGCCATTTATAGGTGGCCTTCTGTGCCGCAAAGCTATGCCTGCCCCCTCGATAGTGGGCAACACCTGATTTGGGAGCAATGCACCAGACCCCATTTCTTAACAATCGGAGAAGCGTCAGTCTTCTTCACCTCTCCCTAGGAAGGGGTCTCTCGGCTCACTCCCTTCCCAGGTTCCTACCAGGGGGAAAGACGACACCTACCAGTGGCTGAAGAACCCACAAGCAGCTGGTTGTAGGACTTAAAGATCCTCCTCAGTCACTGAGACTGAATCAGTGGAGCCCTCTCAACGAGAGAAACTCAAGGAGCAGCGAGAAAAATCTAAAAAGAAAAGACTCCCAAGAACAAAGGAATTGTGGTGGCACCCACACCACTGCTACGTACAAGCTCTGCATCTGAGGATGAGATGGAGATTCTGGTGTGCCCAGAGGACCTAGATCTTGCTGGATCCTCAGGCATGATGAATATAGAATGTACAGGCACTCAGTCAGTGGCAGCAGGTGACCCTGAGGCGTAAACTGCCTGCTTGATCGCTTCGTGCCTTCCCAGCCTCAAGACATCATCTTCCAGTGGAAATGCGGTAGTTTCTTCCACCACCTGGCTGAGCTATGACAACTGTTACGCTTTACACTTACTTTCTGCATTGCCCTGCAGGAAACGTGATTCCTGGCAATGCAGACCCCCTGCCCTTCGCAGCTGTAGGGGATATTACAAAAACCGTAATGAATGTAATAGTGTCAGGTGGAGTATGCATCTTTGTACTGAACTTGGTATGTAGTGAATCTGAACCCCTTCAAACTGCTATTGAAGCTGTGGCTGTCAGGGTAAGGACAATGCAGGAAATAAGTCAGCAATGTATAACTTCCTCCAGATGGTGAAGTACCCCTGAACATATTGGCTTCACTGATTGATCAACTCTCCGAACCTTTCCTGTTTTGGGGAGATTTTAACGCCCATAATCTCTTGTGGGGAGACACCATGATTGCTGGCAGAGGGAGAGACGTCAAGAATTTACTGTCTCAACTCGACTTCTGCCTGTTAAATATTGGAACCTCCACCCATTTCAGTGTGGCTCATGGTACTTACTCGGCCATTGATTTATCACTTTGCAGCCCAGAACTTCTTCCATCTGTCCGATGGAGAGCCCATGATGACTTGTGTGACCACTTCCCAATCTTCCTGACACTTCCCCAGCATAATTCCCTAGATGCCTAGTGAGATGGGCTTTAAACAAGGCAGACTGGGAAGCTTTCACCTCTGCTATCACTGTTGAATCTCCCCCACACGGTAACATCAACGTGGTGGTAGAGAGAGTAATCACAACGATCGTTTCTGCTGTGGAACATGTGATCCCTTGTTACTCAGGGTGCTCCTGGAGAAAGACAGTGCCTTGGGGGTTGCTGGGAATCGCTGAGGCCATTAAAGAGCGTAGGCGGGTTCTACAGTGACATAAGTGGCACCAATCACTGGAGTACCTAATAATTTTTAAAAGGCTCCGTGCCCGTGTTTGCGAGCTCATAAAAAGATGGAAACAGGAGTGTTGGGAGAGGTAAGTCTCTACCATTGGATCACATACCTCGCAAGTGCTGATTAAGATCAGATGTGTACTTGGGTACCGGACTCCAACATGTATCCTCGGTATGCCCATCAGTGACGACATAACTACCGAAGCGAATGCAATTGCAAAGCTCTTTGCTGAACACTATGATCGGGGCCTTTGCGTCAGAGAATTAGCCTCCCCCCATCTCCGTGTTTCATACCCTCAAATGGCGGCTGGAAGGGAAACTCGTCTCGTTCACTACATGCCACAGTGAACCGTATCTTTCTTCTTCTTCTTCTTCTTCTTCTTCTTCTTCTACTTATCCATTAATGGATGTTGGCGACCATATGTTGCATCTTTTTTCTGTAAACCGCAGTATGTAATAGCTGATCTACACTTCATAGTCCTGTCCACTGCTTTATATTGTTGTCCACTGCTTTATATTGTCTGACCTGGATGTTCTTCTTCGTCCTTACCTTCTTCTTCCTTCAATCTTCCCTTCTATTATTAACTGCAGAAGCATATATTTGGTGTTCCATACTACATGTCCTAGGTATGCAGTTTTTCTTCTTTTAAGCACTGTCAACATTTCTCACTGCTTGTACATTCGTTCCAGTACTTCGGTGTTCATTATTCTTGCAGTCCACGGTATTTTAAGCATTCTACGATAAATCCATATTTCAAAGGCCTCTAACTTCTTCATTGTTGTCATATTTAGTGCCTATCCTTCAGAGCCATATAGAAGCACAGACCAGATGTAGCATTTTACAAATAGGTCTCTTTGGTTTAGGTCTAGTTCTGTGATCGTAAGAATATTCTTAAATTTTATGGGGGCATTTCGGCCATTCTCTATGTGACATCTTATTTCCAAGTCTTTTTCCCAATCTTCACAAAGCCAGGTTCCAAGGTATTGAAACTTGTTGACCCTCTGTATTACAGACCCTTGAAATCGTAGATTTGCATCTTTAAATGAGTCAGACTCTCTTGTCACAAATCATAAAATTAGTCTTTTTGATGTTAATATTCAGATCTAGAGTACAGCTGTAATCTCCTACTATGTTGACGAGTTGTTGAAGGTCATCTAAATTATCAGCTATCTATACCGTGTCATCAGCGTAGCAAATGTTGTTGATGTACACTCCGTTAACCTTTATGCCTTTTTCTGCATGATCAAGTGCCTCCTAAAAAATACTCTCAGAGCATAAGTTAAATAGGCCTAATGCATCCCTGTCAGACTGCTCTACATATATTGACCAAATCTGTGACATCATTATCAAATGTAACCTGCACTGTCTGATTCCAATATAAATCCTGTATACAGCGGATATCTTTCTCATCTATATCAATTCTTTTGAGAATTTACACAAGTTTATGATATACTCTATCGAATGCTTTTTTTTTTTGGCCAATGAAACAGATGCCTACAGTTTTACCATGATTATAGCAGTTTTGTACTAGAATTTGTAGTGCGACTATTGCTTCTCTTGTACCTACACCTTTCCTAAATCCAAACTGTGTCTCACTAATGAATTTCTCACATTTTTCGTCTAGCCTTTGATGGAGGACTCTTAGAAATATTTTAAGAGAATAGCTCTTAAGACTAAAGAGTCTGTGATCTTCACGCATTCCTCTTCTTTGGTAAGGGAATGAAAGTTGATAATAGCCATTTTGCAGGTAATGACCGGTGTTGTAAATTTCGTTAAACAGTTTGTGTAAGACTTTGATACCTTCTTCATCAAGCAGTTTATTAAGTTTGATTGGAATTTCATCAGGCCTTGTGGCTTTATTAATTTTTGAGTTTTTGATGCCTTTCTCGATTTCTTCTTTCATGATTGGAGGTCCTGTTAAATTGTTGTTGAAGTCTCAACATTTGGCCTATCATTTGAAAATAGGTTCTTAATGTAGTCTTCCCATATTTCTTTCTTCTCAATGGTATCTAGAACTATTTTTTATTTTTGTTTTTTTCTTCTATATATCCCAGCAGTTTCTTTTAACTTTTTATGTAAGTTAAAATCCTCATGTGAAGCTTGCAAGCTTTCAATTTCTTCAGATTCATGTTGTAGCCATTCATTTTTTGCTGCTCTAATCTTTGATCTTATGAGTTTCTGGATATTATTGTACTTAGTTTGATCCAACTGGGCTTTATACATCGCTGTTCATCCACCAGTGAAAGTATTTAATCAGTCGTCCGTTTCTGTTTTTGATCTCTTGTTTTATATCCTATTTTGTCTCGAGCAGTGGTTAGCATAATGTTTTTCATCTCTTCCCATACTCTGGTACTGTTTTCTTGGTTAGTCAGAGGTTTCATTGTCACTATTTTATTGTTGATGTTCTTGCGAACTTCCCTTCTTAGTTCAGGCTGTTTGAGTTTTTCATAAGCTATCTTCCTTTGTTGTGTTGGTTTTTGTGTTTTCCAAGTTTTGTTTGTAGAGAAGCTACTAATAGTGTATGGTCAGATGGAACATCTGCTCCAGGATAAGTGGATCCTCTTGTAACTGAAGTTCCAAAATGCTTATTAATGAAAATATAGTCTATCTGGTTACAGATTGGCATTGAAATCTCCCATTATTGTATTAATTTCATGATGTTTTGTAAGGGCAAAAACTTCGACTTGTTAATAGAAAGAGTCCGTATAGTGCTTTATTTACTGAGTGGGAGCTGCTCCTCGCCCTTGCACATTATCCTGACACAGTTCCTGGGCACCCCAGGGGGTTCACAACTCTTTTGTGGATACATGCGTGGCGAGCACGGGGCCCCGAGCCATTGCAGCCTTCTTTCTCTCCAGGACTGCATTTCCTTTCCCTTCCCCTCCTTTCCCCTCCTTGCTCCTTTCCCCTTGCCCTCTCCTCTCCCTCCTGGTTCTGTTGGTTTTCTAATTCGGCTTTGTTGCATAATCATCTCCTCTTTTTGGCATTCCTTGCTCCCCCTCTGGGGTTTGACCTCCATTACAAAATTTCTCCTCCGTAGTGTGAGCCATTTGGGGAAGAGCACCTTACCTAGTGTCTCCGACGTGCGCCCTCCTAGTCCATTCCATCTTTTCTTTCACGTTGTTGTCTGATGATAGGGTGCATAGCCAGCACGGTAGCCAGCCCGTGTGGTGGGGTCGCTATGTACCCTTCTGGTTGAGCCCCCTGAACACACAGGGATCACACTTCTGATACCTGGGCTGTGACCACCTCATGCATGCCTTGGAGTGGTTGCTCGTCCTCCTGGAGCATAGGAACTCCCGGCAATGGCCGCCGTGCCAGACGGCCCTTGCTGTGGCTGGGTGGCGCCCGTGGGGAGAGCCCCTGATCGGAGTGGGTGGTATCAGGGCGGACGCTATGCAAATGAAACGCATACGGGTCCAGAACTCTGGCCGTTCTTCTGTGGCCGTCTCTCTGCGTGGAACTGATTCCTCAAGTGCTGCTTCTCTTGCCCCTTTGGCCTTCCCTTCCATGGCTACCCCCTGGGAAGAGGGTCAGGCCCGTCGGCTAGGGGCAAAACCTTTCCCCCGTTACCTAGTTTGCGCCAGGACTGATGGAGATACTTTCACCAATACCAAACCTTTATTCTTTGTGGAACACATTGAAGACAAGTTTGGCGAAGTGGACTCCCTGAGCAAGATGCGGTCGGGTTCGTTGCTGATAAATACTGCTTCAGCTGCCCAATCTGCGGCCCTTCGTGCCTGTACCCATCTTGGCACAATACCTGTGTCCATTACCCCTCACCAGTCTCTAAATATGGTACAAGGTGTGATTTTTCACAGGGACCTCATCCTTCAAACTGATGAGGAACTTTGGGACAATCTCGGATGGCGGGGTGTTCACTTTGTTCGGCGTGTTCAGAAGGCTCCTAAAGACAATCGTATTGATACTGGTGCCTTTATCCTGGCCTTTGAAGGGGATACCCTCCCTGAGAAAGTTAAGATTATGGTCTATCGTTGTGATGTGAAGCCGTACATCCCACCTCCTATGAGGTGTTTTAAGTGCTTGCGTTTTGGACACATGTCTTCCCACTGTTCACAGGCCCCTCTCTGTGGTGACTGTGGACGTCCACTCCATGAGGGGAGTCCCTGTGTTCCCCCTCCTGTCTGTGTAAATTGTCATGGTAGTCATTCTCCATGTTCACCAGATTGCCCAGTATATAAGAAGGAAAAAAAGATACAGGAGTATAAGTCCCTCGATCGTTTAACCTACACAGAGGCACGTAAGAAATATGCAAGACTCCACCCTGTGTCCATGACATCTAGTTACGCCTTGGTTACATCTTCACCCCTTCCTCCCCTTTCCTTACCCCCATCCCGGACCCCTCTCCTCCATCCCCACCCCTGCGGCTCCCACACCTTCTCCTATGGGTGCTGCTCCCCCTCCCCAGCCGGAGAAGTGTCCCACTCCTTCGGCGTCTGCCGGTCAAGGGCGCCTCTTCTGGGATGCCCCTTCCCGGCACCTTCCAGGCCAAAGGTCTGCTGCCGCGCGACGACCGCGAGAGCCGTGGTCTGTCGGCCCCCAGGTCGCCCGGTCTCTTTCTGTTCCTGATCTTGCTGCAGCTGGCTCCTTCATACCACACAGCCCTCCTCGATCGCAGCCTGAACAGAAGAAGAAACATAAGTCCCGGGACAAAGAGCCTCTGGTGTCACCGGAGGTCCCTTCCCCGACTTCACAACCGGATTCTGACCTGTCGTTCATGGATGTCGCCCCCTCCTTGTCGGTGACGGGTGGGGACCCAGCGGTATGACTGGATTTAAAGTGTTCAGCCCCCATTTAAACCATCGTTCTGTGGTTCTCCAATGGAATTGTAATGGATACTATCGCCACCTTCCGGAATTGAAATCCCTTCTTTCGTCCTACTCTGCAGCTTGTGTGGTTCTCCAGGAATCTCATTTTACTGATGCTCACTCACCGACCCTCCGTGGTTTCCGTGTTTTCTGTCGAAATCGGGTCGGACCCCTGTTGGCTTCTGGTGGCGTTTGTACATTGGTCCGTACAGACATTGCTAGCACGTGGATTCCTCTTCAAACTACATTGGAAGCGGTTGCTGTTAGGGTCCACTTTGACTCTGCAATCACAGTTTGCAATCTTTATCTCCCTCCTGACAGGACTCTTACACCTGCTACCTTAACCGCCCTTCTTCAGCAACTCCCTCCTTCCTTCCTCCTCCTCGGGGATTTTAATGCTCATCATCCTTTGTGGGGCAGTGCCTTTCCATCTAGACGAGGTCTTCTTATAGACCAATTTATTGCAGACCACGACCTGTGCCTTCTTAATGATGGCTCCCCTACTCATTTCAGTGCTGGTCATGGTACCTTTTCTGCCATTGATCTTTCTCTTTCTTCTCCCTCTCTCCTCCCTTCATTACACTGGTCGCCACACGACGACCTTTGTGATAGTGACCATTTCCCGTTGATTATCACGCTCCCTTCCCGCTCCCCGATGGACAGGTTGCCTCGTTGGTCTTTCCAACGCGCCGATTGGCCTCTATACACTGAACAGGTCGCGTTTTCTCCCTCTTTGTCGGGTTGTATTGATGACGTCCTACGTGACGTGTCCGACGCGATTGTTCGCGCTGCTAGCCTTGCTGTCCCGCGCTCATCTGGACTATTTCGTCACCGGCAAGTCCAGTGGTGGAGTACGGCTATTGCCATTGCCATCCGTGATCGCCGTCAAGCTTTGCAACACTTTAAGAGGCACCCATCCGTAGCCAGCCTTACTACCTTTAAACGCCTTCACGCTAAAGCCCGTTATTTAATCAAACAGAGCAAGCGGATATGTTGGGAACGATTCGTTTCTTCCCTTGGTTCTACTGTCCCTCTGTCACGGGTATGGGCTACACTTCGCTCTCTCCAAGGTTGCCATCGGCAGTCCACCCTCGCAGGCCTTCACCTCCCGGATGGCATTTGTACGGACCCATTAGTTCTTGCAGAACATATAGCGACCCATTTTGCAGTGGCATCAGCGTCAGCCTCCTATCCAGCTGCTTTCCTTCATCAAAGACAGTGGGCTGAAGCTTCCATCTTTTGTTTCACCCCTTGTGAGTCAGAATCTTACAACGAACCTTTTACTGAATGGGAATTTCTTTCTGCTCTATCTTCTTCTCATGATACGGCGCCTGGCCCAGATTCCATTCATAACCAACTGCTTCAACATCTCAGTGCTCCACAACGGCAACATCTTCTTCGGGTGTTTAACCGTATCTGGCTCCAGGGTGACTTCCCTTCTCCATGGAGGGATAGCATTGTGGTTCCTGTCCTTAAGCCTGGTAAGAACCCCCTATCTGTTGACAGCTATCGGCCAATTACTTTGACCAATGTTGTTTGTAAGTTACTTGAATGGATGGTAGCCCGTCGGCTCAATTGGGTCCTCGAATCTAAGGATCTATTGTCCCCTTACCAGTGTGGCTTTCGAGAGGGACGGTCTCCAATCGATCATTTACTCCGCTTGGAATCCACAGTCCGGCAGGCTTTTTCCCAGTGCCGCCATTTGGTTGCTGTGTTTTTTGACCTTCACAAGGCCTATGACACGGCCTGGCGCCATCACATCTTACTTACCCTTCATCAGTGGGGTCTTCGGGGCCCACTCCTGATTTTTATCCGCCAGTTCCTGATCCATCGGTCATTCAGAGTCTGAGTTGGTACTGCTTTTAGTTCTCTGCGGACCCAGGAGATGGGCATCCCACAGGGTTCTGTCTTGAGTGTCCTTCTTTTCCTCATTGCTATCGATGGACTTGTGGCCTCTGTCGGTCCCTTGGTCGCCCCTGCCCTGTATGTGGATGATTTCTGCATTTGGGTTAGTTCCTCCTCAATGGCATCTGCAGAACGGCAGCTCCAGGTAGCTATACGGCGTGGCTCTGCATGGACCCTCTCACACGGGTTTCAATTCTCTCCTTTAAAATCGCGAGTGGTCCACTTCTGTCGCCGTACTATGATCCACCCTGATCCAGAGCTCTATCTCGCTGCACAAAGATTGCCTGTGGTCCCACAGTTTCGTTTCTTGGGTCTTCTTTTCGACAACAAGCTCACTTGCCTGCCCCATATCAGACTCCTGAAGGTAGGATGTTTCCGTAAACTCAATGTCCTTCGCTTCCTTGCCCACTCCTTTTGGGGTGCGGACCGTTCCCTCCTCCTCCGTCTTTATTGTGCTCTAGTTCTGTCTCGCTTGGACTATGGTTGTCAAGTTTATGGTTCAGCTGCTCCTTCCACACTGCACGTGCTGGATCCAGTCCACCATCGTGGTATCCGTTTGGCCACCGGTGCCTTCCCTACTAGCCCTGTTGATAGTCTCCTGGTTGAAGCTGGGATCCCCCCCCTTTCTGTTCGGCGGTCCCAGCTTCTGGTGTCTTATGCACTCAGTATCCGTTCCTCTCCCACTCATCCTTCCTATTCTATCTTGTTGCCAGACCATGGACGTCGCCCACCCAACTCCCGCCCTCGGGCGGGTTTACTAGTTGGGCTGCGCCTTGCGTCTCTTTGCCGTGATTTTCAGCTTCCTTCTTTGTCCTGTCTTCCTCGCTCACTCCCCTCTACCCCTCCTTGGTTAGTTCCTCGGCCTCGAATTCGGATGGATCTCCGGCGAGGTCCGAAAGATTCCATCCCCCCGGTGGTGTTCCGTTCCTTTTTCCGCCAAATTTTATGGGAGTTTCGGGATGCTGTTGTTTTCTACACTGATGGCTCTAAATCTGCTGATCATGTGGGGTATGCCTTCACGTCCTCTGTCGGAACGGAAAATCATCTGCTGCTGCCTACATGTGGGGTGTTTACTGCGGAATTGATGGCAATTTCCCAGGCCCTTACCTTTATTAAACAGTCCCAGCACAACCGTGTTTTGTTATGTAAGGACTCGATGAGTGGCCTTCTTGCTATTGACTGGCGTTTTTCGCGCCATCCCTTGGTCTCTGCCATCCATGACCATCTCGCTGATATTCACCGTGCTGCTTGTTTTCCTTTGGGTCCCTGGCCATGTGGGTATCCCGGGTAATGAGCTCGCTGATCGTTTGGCTGGGGGAGCGGTCACTTACCCCTCGTTTTCTATAACCCCTCCTGCAGCGGATTTACGGCTTCACATCAAATCCCACTTCGCACAGTCATGGGCCACTTCTTGGGAGGCTACTCCCCTGTCTAATAAACTTCGTGCAATTAAGGTGACACCAGGCCCGTGGCGTTCTTCTTTTCGCCTCTCCCGAAAGGACTCGACCACACTGTGTCATCTCCGCATTGGCCATACCAGGCTGACACATGGTTTTCTTTTGCGTGATGAGCCACCCCCACTATGTGGTTGTGGAGCCTTCCAGTCAGTAGCCCACATTTTGTGGCTGACGATTCCCGGATTGTCTCTCTGGTTCTCGGTTTCCTCCGAGAAAGTGGTTTGTTTGCTCAGTTTTAAGGTTTTTAATCTCTCTCTGGTGTTGGGGCAGGGTGGTGAGTGTTTGGGTGTCTCCCACTGTAAGCAGTGTTCGGAGATTCCCGATTCCCCTCCCTGACCGCAATCCTCTTTTCTTTCCCTTTTACTCTGTTTTTACCCCCTTTTTTTAAGGCTTGGTTAGTCTTTCTATTCCCATACGTACTTTCTACATTCTAGCAGTTGTACCTTTTACGTCACAGGTGGTCTTGCCTATGCTGCTTCAGCATAGTGTTGGGTTCGTTCTCTTGCCGACTTCCCTCATTTTGTTTTTTAACAATGACAACAGGACTGCCCTTTTACGTTTTTACCTTTTTCCGTTTTATTTTTCTGACTTTACTGCGAAGTCCCATTAGCGGAATGGAGCCTATTTGAAACAAGGGACTGATGACCTTGCTGTTTGGTCCCTTAAACCTTAAACAACCAACCAACCAACCAGTTCCTGGGCCAGATTGCATCCATGTTCAGATGATTAAACATCTCTCATCGGACTACCATTGACATCTCCTTGTCATATTTGACCACATCTGGAGCGATGGTGTATTCAGTGGCAGGAGAGCCATATCGTTCCAGTCTCAAACCTGGTAAAAACCCACTTGATGTGGATAGCTATCAGCCTCGCCAATAGTCTTTGTAAGCTGCTAGAATGTATGGTGAGTCAGCAGTTGTGTTGGCTCTTGGAGCCCCAGGGCCTACTGGTTCCATGCTAGGGTGGTTTCTGCCAAGGTCACTCTACCACAGATTACTTAGTGTCCCTTGAGTCTGCCGTCCAAACACCCTTTTCCAGATGCCAGCATCTGGTAGCCGTCTTTTTTGATTTAAGGAAAGCCTATGACACAACCTAGCAACACCATATCTTCGTCACATTACGTGAGTGGGGTCTCCGGGGCCTGCTCCTCATTTTTATCCAAAATTTCCTGTCGCTCCATACTTTCCTTGCCCAAGTTTGTGCCTCCCTGTGTTTCCCCCCAAATCCAGGAGAATGGGGTCCCGCACGGCTTATTATTGAGTGTCTCTTTATTTTCAGTAGCCATTAATGGTCTAGCAGCAGCAGTGGGGCCGTCCGTCTCACCCTATCTATATGCTGATGACTTTATCATTTCCTGCTGCTCCTCTAGCACTGGTGTTGCTGAGTGATGCGTACAGAGTGCCATCCACAAGGCACAGTCATGGGCTCTAACCAATGGCTTCTAGTTTTCTGCCACGAAGTCGTGTGTCATACACTTTTGTCAGCATCATACCATTCGTCTGGAACCAGACCTTTACCTTGATGATGATCGACTCACTGTAGTGGAGAAATATTGATTCCTAGGACTAGTTTTTGATGCCTGATTGACTTTGCTTCCTCATCTTTGCCAGCTTAAATGGAAGTGCTAGCAGCATCTTAATGCCTTCTGCTGCCTGAGCAACACCAATTAGGGCGCAGACCACTCTACACTGATGTGGCTCTACAGAGCCATTGTTCAGTCCCACCTTGACTATAGGAGTCTGGTTTATGGTTCAGCAGAACCCTCAGCATTGCAGTACTAGACCCTCAGCATTGCAGTACTAGTCCAATTCACCACTGTGGGGTTCTACTAGTGACAGGAGCTTTTAGGACGAGTCTGGTGATCAGCCTACTGGTGGAGGCTGGAGAGTCTCCATCGCAGGTCAGGCGCAACAGCTGCTCACCAGTTATGTTGCACACATTCATAGCCCTCCTGAACATCCAAATTACTGTCTCCTTTACCCAACCACGGTGGTTCATCTCCTGCATTGGTGGCTCAGATCAGGGATTATGATCACTGTTCATGTCCAATCACTTCCGTCTCAACTGGAGTCTTTCCTTTTTACCACCTGTCTTCCAGGTCCATTCGCATACATCTCCATGGTGCAGCTTTGGCTGGACTTTCTGCATGACCCTAAGGACTCTGTTCCTCCTGAGGCTCTATGCTCTCACTTTCTCTCAATTCTTGACGCGTCCCAGGGCTCCGAGGTAGTCTACACAGATAGTTTGATTGTTGATGGTCACTTGGATTAGTCGCTTATGCTCACACAGGACACATTGAACAGTGCTCCTTGCCGTATGGCTGCAGTGTGTTCACTCCCATGCTCTGGAGCACATCCGTTCCTGCTCCGGTGCGTCCTTGTCTGTAGTGACTCCTTGAGCAGCTTACAAGCCATTGATCAGTGCTACCCTCACCATCCTTTGGTAGCGACCATCCAGGGGTCTCTCTGTGCTGTGGAATGGTTCTGTTGTTCATTGGTGTTTGTGTGGACCCGAGACATGTCGGAATCCCAGATAATGAGCTTGCTGACAGACAGGCCAAACAAGCTACCCGGAAACCGCTTGCGGATATCGACATCTCTGAAACTGGTCTGCGCTTGGTGCTACGCCAAAAGGTTTTACACATTTGGGATACGGAATGGCATAACCTACGAATGCCCAATAAACTCCATGCCATAAAGGAGACTAAGAGTGTGTGGCAGTCCTCCATGTGGGCCTCTTGCAGGGACTCTGTAGTCCTCTGCTGGCTCTGCATTGGCCATGCTTGGCTGACCCAAGACTATCTCCTTCGCCTTGAAGACCTGCCTCAGTGTTGGCGTGGTGGCCGGTTGACGGCGGCCCACATTCTGTTGCACTGTCATACTTCAGCTGCCCTGCGACAGAATTATCAGTTACTGGACATGCTACATTAGTTTTAGCTGACCGTGCCTCACAGGCTGATTTAGTTTTACTTTTTATTTGTGAAGTTTTTTTTTGTTCTAAGTTTTAGTGCATGTCCTTTGTCAATCTGTGCTTTTTGGGTGGAGGTTTTAATGTGTTGCAGATGGGTGGCTTATCGTTTCTTATGCTTGCAATCAGCCAGCCATGGTCATCTGCTCTCTTGTTTTAATTACTTCTGCCTGTTTCTTGGGTGTCTGTGGTTTTCTTGTCTTATTTTGTCCATAGTAATGTTTGTTGCTCTCTGTAGTTCTTGTGATTTTCCTTTCTGCAGGGTTTGTGTGGTATTTTATTCTACCCCTCGTGGAATAGTTTTATAGCAATAAGGGACTGGTAACCAAGCCATTTACACCCCCCCCCCCCCCCACCCCCACCGCTGCTGCCCATGAAACCAACCAACTAGTCCCACTCTGGAGATACATAAATGTGGTATCTGTTCACCAAAACTGTTCTCTTTGACAAACGTACAATCCCAACAACTGCCCTCCCAGAGTCAGCATGGTTTTTTGGTAGACTTTGTAACACCTGAGATCAAGACAGTGGTCTTCTGGGATCTGGGTTTCCTACAGAACAGTTTTGCTGGGTACAGTGTTATTAGATAAGCTCGGTGAGATGATGGACATTGCTTTTTTTTTTTAGTTCTATTAGGTAACAGCTGCATGTATTGTCAGGAGTGCAGGGAAGAGGACAGTGGAGTGAATTTACATCCCAATTCATTGTCAGCTAATACCTTCAGTCATGAGTGTTTGCTATTAATCTGTAAAATTCTGTGAGTTACCTTGAGGGACTGGGGACCGTTGGGGTTACTCGATCCATCTTCCCTTAAGTTTCCTTCTTCTTTCTGTATTCATATGGGATTTTAATTTGAACTGGGAAATTGTTGGCATGTTCCTGGAACTGATCATGAAGAGATCATGTGATCATGTGTGACACACAAATGCTGACTTTATTTTTATTGAATTGTGACCAGTTTGTCATAAACAAAGTTCACAGTTATGAAAAAAAAGAAAAAAAAGATTGTAATGTCAAAATGCAGGAAGGAAATGACCTATAAGGTCACAAGATTATTTTGAATGTAACAGAGAAATTACTAGAATGAAATTTTCACTCTGCAGCAGAGTGTGCACTGATATGAAACTTCCTGGCAGATTAAAACTGTGTACCTGACACTCATACTCAGGACCTTTGCCCTTCATGGCCTGCAGTGCACACTCCAATGCAGAGTGAAAATTTCATTCTGGAAATATCCCCCAGGCTGTGGCTAAGCCATATCTCTGCAATATCCTTTCTTCCAGGAATTCTAGCTCTGCAAGGTTCGCAGAAGAGCTTCTGTGAAGTTTGGAAGGTAGGAGACGAGATACTGGCAGAAAAAATACTTTTGTCGAAAAATTAATTGGCAGCCAACACTACATATCAGACCTAAAAGTATTGCCCATTTCAGACATTACAAGTAGGCCTATGACATCTGTGTGAAGAGCAACTGACTGAAGTGAACCAACACAAGACATACGCTGACATTACAGGGCCAGAAGTTATAGTAAACAGTTCAAAGACCAAAGACTACAATGGTATTACATTTGTATCCAGGATGAAGAGAACACTAAACATACATTTCTTAACAAAATTTTATTCCAAGCAAACATTTTCAAAAAAGACAAAGTAATAAACATTTCAAATTTCATTACATAAGGATTTTTTTCATTCACATATTTAATTACTCTAAGGTAACATCTTCATCATAATAGAGATTACAGAGTAACATATTTATAGTAAAATATAACAGTCATTAGAATGGGATAAATACCATACTGCAAATATCTATTTCATGCTAATGTATGTAGCTAAAAGGTATTAGTTCAATTTACAGATTGTTTAGGAAAAAGTAACATCCAGTAACATAGCAACTATTAAACCCAATATATAAAACATCTTCAGCAAAGTTAATCAGAAATGGTCAGTCGAAATCATCTGAAATGATAACAGGTATGACCTGTAAGAGGGCTATCCCATAGCATAGTCAGGATCATTACCCTTCAGATGTGATACACTAATAGCATATCAAATTAACAGAGTATACATTCACATAATCATAAGTAAGGACTTTGAAGGATACAAACAATTGTCATAATGTTTATGTTAAGAGTGGCTTATCAACAATG
This sequence comes from Schistocerca cancellata, assembly GCF_023864275.1. Classification (NCBI taxonomy): domain Eukaryota; kingdom Metazoa; phylum Arthropoda; class Insecta; order Orthoptera; family Acrididae; genus Schistocerca; species Schistocerca cancellata. The sequence goes on from NC_064630.1 coordinate 196,669,833, forward strand.
TCATTTGCCATCAAAAACCTACTAAAATGGAGAACAAATGCCGTCTGTTTAGTGAAAACATAAAACTATTACTGTAATATAGTGAATGAACTTAGGTAAATAGTGTAAATAACCAATTCATGCTGACATAGAAAGCCAGAAAGTAGAAGACCTACTCATGGATAAAACAAAAACTTTTAGTAACTTTAAGTAACAGCAATCACCATATTTGTCACCTAATCAAAAAGTAAACGTACCTGTGTCTGAGGCAATATCACATTCATCAATCGTATGAGGATCAATTATGAGATATGACCACCTAGAAAGTTAACCAAATTAGAAACAGCATCATAAGCATATTAACTGTGATACACCTCATAACATAACATGAAACAAAATATCTAACATATAACAATGAGTATAAAAAATTGGGATTATAAGTAACTTATATAATGTTTGTCGTGAACACCTAATATTGACATAATCAGGATCATAATCCTTCAGAAATCATGTACTAATGAACAACAAAAAGTATACATTCACATAATCATTTGCAAGAACTTTGAAGGATATAAGCAATTGCCGTAATGTTTATCAGAAGTGCCTCCCCCATAATGCCAATTATCACTAAAAAGACTTAAAGAACAAAGCATAAATACAGTTTATTAAGTACAAGTAAAGACATAAAAATTATAAAAATATAGTCAATGATCTTAGGGCAGTCACATAATGTAACTAACCACTAATGTGCTTATGATGCTGTGTTAAAGAGAGTGGCATCCCTCAGGGCTCTGTGTTGAGTGTTCCTCATTGCCATAAATTGACTAGTTGCCTCTGTCAGCCATTGGTCACCCTTGCGCTGTATGTCGATGACTTTTGCATTTGATTTAGCTCCCAAACTGTAGCCTTGGCTCTACACTAGCCCCAACATGCCATCTAAGGGCCTTGGCTTGGACCTTTTCCCGTGACTTCTAATTCTCTCTCACGAAAGTTTGAGCCCTACGTTTCTGTCATCATACCAGAGTCCATGGCCCAGAACTGTACTTAGGTACTCAGAATGTGGCATTGTTGCACAGTACTGAATTTTGGGACTCCTCACATAAAAAGCTGACATGGCTGCCCCTATTTGTCAATTAAAGACTAGCTGCATGCGAAAGCTAAATGCTATGTGCTTGCTTGTTCACATCTCTTCAGGTGCAGAACACACTAGTCCCATCCACATTTACTCTGCCCCAGACTCGTTCTCATTGGGCTCTGGTTGCTGGTTTTATGACCCAGTGGCACTTATATTGTTGAAATTGTTGGACCCAGTCCATCATTATAGAGTGAGACTGGGCTCTGGTGCTTTCTGAACTAGTGACATCTCCTTGCCAAAGCAGGGATCTTCCCTCTTCAGTTCAGACAGTACCACCTCTTGCTCGCATATGCAATCACCATCCAACAGTTTTCTGCAAACCTGACACCTACGTTCGAAGTGGGCTTATCAGTTTGAATGCGAATGCTGAAGACCCTCAGCTGGGACCACCACCTAACCTTCTAGAGAAGTACTCCATGTTTTCTTGCACCTGCATCCCTTGCCCTCTTCTTCCTGTCTCTTGTTTAGTACCCAGACCATGAATTAGGTCCAATCCATTTAAAGGATATAAAGTTTCATTCACCTTAATGACCTTTCAGCATCTGATACTATGTTCTTTAGGAGTATCAGGCTGCTACTGTCATTTACACTGATAGCTCTTTTCTGAAACCATGGATAAGATTGGATACGCTTTTTACATATCACGCCAGTTTGAAACAACATATGGTGCCAGGTATGTGAAGTGATTTTATGATGGATATGATGGTCATTAACAGAGCCCTACCTTTTATTAAACAGACTTTCTTCAACTGTGTTTTAATTTGTAGTGACTCAATGAGTAGTGTACAGGTATTGATCAGTATTACTCATGTTACCCTGTGATATGTAGTATTTACGACTTCCTTCTGATCGTAGTTACACTTCCTGCTCTGTTGGCTTTCTTCTGGCTCCAAGCTGTGTGAGGATCCTGAAGAATGAACTGGCTGACCATTTGGCTAGAGATGAGATTACTCGTCCATTATTCACTTTGACAATCTCAGGTGTGGCTTTATGGGTACAAATGAGACCTCTCCTCACTCAAGATATGGAAGAAAAACTGGTGGGCTACTACCCTTTATTATAAACTCCACATTGTCAACAAGACTACTGCTACCTGATACTCCTCATTCGTTCCTTCCTTCTTTCCATGTGTAGTGGGTTATTTTCCCATCCTGAACACTTTGATTATAACAGACTAGCTTAGCGCCCGCTGTTTCACTTGCGTAGACTGTATTGTCAGCAGAGATTTTTGTTTTGTTTTTTATTTAATCGAATTTTTATGTTCACAAATTGCAACACCTTCTAAGCTTTTCATGCTAATTAATGCCACATAAGCATGGTCTTTTCCAAACATACTTGTGACCAACTGGAGTCCTAAGTTTTTCTTAATCACAGCTTTTGCTTCCTTGTGGAGATACCTCCATAGCAACTTTTATCCCCTAACAAATATTGCTTTATATCTAAACGAGAAGTGAAATAATAATGTACAGAAAGTTTTGTGATTATGAAAGCATTTCTTAAAGCCAGTCTACAAAAATTTAAATTTGGCTTGTCAGTTAGAAATAAAATAAGTATGTGCTTCACTGTTATTCAACCCCTAAAGGACAGAAACTCCAAGTTATTAGAGTGCTGCATCGTCAGTAGGTACATGCGCTGCCCCCCCCCCCCCCCCCCCACACCAATCCCCAAACACACACACAGATGACAGAACAACATTCCTATCTCCCTACAGTGTACTTAGCCGTGCTCTGTACTTTTGTTTGTGTATCTATCGACAATGCAGCACATCTGCCTTTTGGTGAGTGATCTCCTTTATTCCTAAATAATTCATAATTCTCAAAGTGAAATACCAATTTTAATAAATGTAGCTTTAATTTTTTTTAAAGTAATGAAATATTTTCTTAATAATCTTCATCCCCTGTTGCACTCCCTTGGGGTTGTTTTCTATTCCTAAGTGAGAAGTCAAATACCAATTACCATTAAAAATCCTTTAGGAGTTCTTTAGTAATTGTTTATTTTCAAAAAAACTTTCACCCACTATTTTGTCCCCTCAGTTGTTGAATTTCCAAAGGAACATAATTATTTCCTGACTGAGAAACCAAACACCAGTTTTTTGTAGTTCTAGCGTCAAAATTCTCTTAATAGCTACATATTTTCAAAAAGCCTTTCACGCCCTATTTCACCCCCTGAGGAGTGGAATTTCGGACAGTCCCTTCTTAAATGATGCCTACAGAGTAAGATCCACACTCTGTCCTAACTTTGAGTTTCTGTCCTTTAGGAGTTGAATTTCAAAAAACAGTGAAGCATGTACTTATTTTACTTGTAACTGACAGGCCAAATTTAAATTTTAGTGGATTAGCTTTAAAAATGCTTTCATAATCAAATATTTTCATAAAAAATCTAATCCCCTATTTCACCCCCTTAAGGATTCAATTTCCAAAGACACTGAACACATACTTTTTTATTTGTAACTGAGAAGTCCAATACCAGTGTTCATAGATGTAGCTTTAAAATAATTTAGTAATCCTTTAATAATGATATTTTTTGAAAAATGGTTTCATCCCCATAGGGTTAAATTTCCAAAAACGCTGAAACACTTACTTCTTACTGAGAAACCAAATACCAGATTCATAGATCTAGCTTCAAAATTGTCTTAATAGTGACATAAAAAAGCTCCTTCATCCTATGTTTTACCCTCTTATAGCTGGAATTTCGAAAAATCCCTCTGACAACACCTGTGATTTAAGATCCACACATTCTCCAAATTTCAATTTTCTATCCTTAGCGGTTTGGGTTGGCTGGTGGTCAGTCAGTCAGGACATTGCCTTTTATATGTAGATACTGAAGATAGAATGGCTGTAAGAGGACACTTGCTTTGCGGCAACCACCCACCTATCTGATTATTTCTCTCACCTTATTTTATTATTATTCATTACAGTTCTAGCTTTCTCATTTTTACTAATATGTATCTCCCAGCTAGAAGGCATTCTTTACTCCATAACTGTATTCACCCTTAAACGAGATGGCAGGAGAAGGGGGAGTTTAAGATGTGGGTGGGATGTGTCCTGCCACACATTGAGCCCTGGGAGATCCCTTGTCTACTATGGCCTATATACTGGCTACACCCATCAACTTTTACTTCTCTTTAAATTATTTCTCAGGTCTGGCATCAATATTTTTCAAGGCCTTGATTTTACCACTCCTACGTACTTTCATAATTGGATCAAATTTCTGGCTGTAATTACAACCTCAGATGAACTATGTCTGGGTCAAGGGGCTAGTGACCTCGCTCTTTAGTCCCCGAACATGGAACCAACCATGAACCAACCATTGTAATTTATTAGAGTATATTATTAAAATATTCATTGAACCAATTGCCTATCTTTGAAAATATTGATAGTCATAATTTGTTTAGTAGTTGACAATGTGGTATTAAAATAAATTTGTTTTGTAAATATTTTCAGATTAAAGCACACCACTCACCAGAAAAGAAGAGTGTTGAGTTTTTGATGGGCATACACAAAAGAAAGAAAACTGATCCTTACTTGAGCTAGAGTAATTGCCCATGCATGCAATCATGTTCTCTCTCTCTCTCTCTCTCTCTCTCTCTCTCTCTCTCTCTCGTACACCTTTGCCCCCTACCAACCCGGGGAATGTGGGAAGGGAGGGGTGGCAAGTATATGCATGGTCAAGCATGCATGCGATGCACGATTGTTGGGAGTCAGTGGGGAGTGGTACATTCTGAAGGTGAGTTGGGAATGGGTGACAGGGCGGAGGAAGGGGAAACTGTTGGGTGGAGGGTTAGAGACCCATGGTACAACAATGGGCACCCGCATTGCGCCATCCTATGCCAGCCTATTCATGAACTATCTAGTGGAATCCTTCCAAACGACCCAGAACCCCAAACCCATCACCTGATTCAGATTCACTGATGACATCTTCGTGATCTGGACTGGGAGTGAGGATGTCCTATCAACATTCCTCCAGAATCTCAACTTTTCACACATTTGCTTCACCTGCTCCTCACCTCAACCAAACAAGCCAGCTTTCTCATGTCAACTTCAATCTCAAGTATGTCCACCTCAATACCTCCACCCATATCAAAGATACCAGTGACTTATGCTCTGATATAGCATTATGTATGTATAGGAAGTAGTAGTTGGTTGACATAGGTGAGGCACCAAAATTGGGATTTTTTTTCTGCCATTCTGCAATACATTGAAAGACCTGTAATACATAAGATCTCAGGGCATGTAGGTCTTAATTCCTATTAGGAAAAGGATTACACAAAGAACAGTGTCTTGTGAGACTCAGTTTCCTGGCATGCAGGAAAGACTGAGAAGTGTCTACTTTAACACAGAATGACCATGGCAATAAAAGCTTCGGTATAAAAATCAGCGGAGCACCACTAAAGCCCCCCCCCCCCCCCACACACACACAGCTGTAAGAACATAGTGTTACAGCCTGTTTTCAGGTGGGGGGGGGGGGGGGGGGGGACTGCAATGAAGTGTTGGCATTGCGTGAATGTTGTTCTGATAACAGATTTAAAGCACATGAGCTAATCATTTGTACACAAGGCCTCTTAAAATTAATGGTAAAATATCCGTAGAAGTCATTTAGTCTGTACAGTCCAAATCAATAATTGTTTCACCATTTATCAAACGACTTGCAGACACCCAGTTTCAAAATGTCAGTAACTAAATTTCACTGCTTTGTTTCCAAATTGTGAAAAGTGGGCGGGATTGCAATGAGGTGAGTAGGGAGGGATGGGGGTGGTAGTCAACCTCATAACAGATACAATTAAAAAAGTGCAGTTACAGATTTTAATACCAAGTGATTGGCAACAATGTCTGCCATCTTATGTATCAATTACAGTAGCAGTATGGTCAGAAGACAACTGTTGCTGATTGCATTGGATTGCAGTCAAGACTTCGAATATGTAGTAAATAATACACTGTCATGAGAAGAAGTAGTCACAGACAGGCTCAACAAGAAGACTGCTGTACATTTGACATTTCAGCCAAAAGGCCTTCTTCTAAAGTAGAAACACACGCATTACTGCAAGCACAAAACTCTCTCTCTCTCTCTCTCTCTCTCTCTCTCTCTCTCTCTCTCTCTCTCCCTCTCTCTCATTTTGTGGCCAGATGTTCCTGTTACTATTCCAGGTAACGTTCAGCACATGATCATGTGATCATACACCCAGAATAATTTTATTGATGTGTGTAACGCTGCAGTGAGACCTTCATGTATATAATGTTAATCAAGATCATAAAATCATACCAAATTCTATGACTACTTTTCAATGCTAAGCTAACATGGATGCCTCACATTTATCATTTTAAACATAAGGCCAAGAAATAACTTGCCCTACACTGCCTCAGAATCACTTCCTGGGGGTGGTGATAGCTATGTCCTCCTTAGACTGCTATCACATTATCCTGCTTTGGACTTGGAAAGCCTGGTTTATGAATAAGTGCTATGTCTTTTTAATCCATTTCATCATTGTGAGGTTTCACTTGCAATCAATGCCTTTCAGAGGGGCCTCTTGACAATAATGAGGATTCTCCTCTTATCTATTTCACGATTCTAACTATTAACCAAAAAGTTTATTACAGTCAATGCCTACTTAGTGGCTATTCTGATTTTGACTGATTAGCCTTTATCAATAGCAGCATAAAAAATGAAGCTGCATGTTTTATATTTTAATAACTACCCAACAGTTGCTATACAACAATTGTATAGCACATGCTGGATGCTGGCAAAATTTTGCTGTCACAGTGCAAATGAACATAGATTGTGTAAAAGTGCGTGAAGTGATATAGCAACTGGCCATCAGAATGGAAGCAGACAGATGGACATTAATGAAGAAAGCCATTCGTACTGTCACAAGCCAGCACCCAACATTATGCTAGAAATAATGATGTAACTTCAGAAACCACCTGAAGATGAAACTGAAAAGGTTTGAAAACCAGTTCATGAAATAATAAATAATTAGTCAAGAAAATGTCTGGTAGCAGTTTTGTATATTTACATTCTATTAAGTCACGGGTTCTAAAATATCCACAATGGATAAGCTTAACCCATCAATATATATTCTGAAACATGTTTTCCAGTTTATTAAAATATGCTCCACTAATGAAGAGACACCATAACTTTAATAGAATGCAAGCTTTTACTGCTACAAGCCAAAATCAGAAGGTAGCAAACTCATTTCAATTGATCTTTAAGCAGTGAGCTGATCCATATCCATCAATTTCCCTGTGATCACATGCATATCATGCTACTTCTCTTTCATGTGCTGTGCCCACCTCTCCCACTGCCTTTTCATCTTTCCTCTTCCATGCTCACTGAGCAGAATCTCCAGATGTCAAAGATGTAATATACTGGGCTCACATTTGGGCAAACAGCAGTTCAAATCCCTGTCCAGTTATCCGTGTTTTTGTGATTTTTGCTAAATTGTTGAAGGTGAGGGCTGAGATGGCACTTTCAAAGTAGCATAGCTGATTTCCTTCCTCTAAGATATCTTGTACTCTGTTGGCAATGGGATCTTAAACTTTTCTTTCTTTTCTTTTCTGCCATGCTTTCCTATGTCTTCTCTGTGCACTTGTGCTTGTGATTGTGATTGTAGGCGGGAGGGAGAAGCGATGGTGTGTGGGCATCACATGTAGCAAACGTTGTTGTGTGGCCTTTCAGTGCCCTCCACTGAAGAAGCTTATAATCACAAAATTTGTGGGCTATCAATTTATATCTCTCTTTTAAAAAAAATGGACAAGTACAAGTAGCACATCTGCTCTGAGGGTTCTGTATGAACTTAATTATGTATACAAATAATAACAATAATGATTTGTGTTGCTAAGTGGCCTGGTGCTAGTGTTTCTATTGGATGTTGCTTCAGCGATGTGTGTGCCCCTAACCAGCCCCCGCTACCCAAACGGAGAAAGGGGACCTACAGTTTAACATGGAATCAAACCACATGCTGTTTCTGGTGACTCACCTCATTATTGAGAGGTGAAGGCTAGGTTAAAATAAGACTGAAAAATCCATGGTCCAAACAAGATTTGACTGTGCAACATTTGAGTTTCCATGCATGCTCATTACCATACCACCATCAGGCCTATCACTTATGTAGATAATTCATCTAAAGGTTTTGAACAGTGAAGTTGTGTGTATCTAAATATGTGACAGGTATGGCGGTATCTTTTGATTTCACTGACGTTGAAGCTTAAATTATCTACACCGCTGAAGGACCAGTGACCTTAGTGTTTGACGTAAATTTCAACTGGATACTTCTGCCCACACCTGAGGAGGCGGGCTTGACAGACGGACAAATAACAAAGGGCTGCTGTGAGGTTCCCTTAGACAACATAGTGATGATAATGGATATCCAACATAGCTCGCTAGGTACCCATCTGAACAGTTGCCTATCATGTGGTTCAGTCTTAAGATTTGAAATCAGTCTAAAGGGAAAGAATAATCCTGAATGACAAAGATAGGCAACTTGATTAGCAGTATACATTTTAATTATATTAGCCATTGTGCTGAGATGCAAATTACAAATCAACAACTCAACCAATTACTAAAGATAACAGAAGTATTCAGCAATGATACAGGGTGTTTCAAAAATGACCGGTATATTTGAAACGGCAATATAAACTAAACGAGCAGCGATAGAAATACACCGTTTGTTGCAATATGCTTGGGACAACAGTACATTTTCAGGCAGACAAACTTTCGAAATTACAATAGTTACAATTTTCAACAACAGATGGCACTGCGGTCTGGGAAACTCTATAGTACGATATTTTCCACATATCCACCATGCGTAGCAATAATATGGCGTAGTCTCTGAATGAAATTACCCGAAACCTTTGACAACGTGTCTGGCGGAATGGCTTCACATGCAGATGAGATGTACTGCTTCAGCTGTTCAATTGTTTCGGGATTCTGGCGGTACACCTGGTCTTTCACATGTCCCCACAGAAAGAAGTCACAGGGGTTCATGTCTGGCGAATAGGGAGGCCAATACACGCCGCCTCCTGTATGTTTCGGATAGCCCAAAGCAATCACACGATCATTGAAATATTCATTCAGGAAATTAAAGACGTCGGCCGTGCGATGTGGCCGGGCACCATCTTGCATAAACCACGAGGTGTTTGCAGTGTCGTCTAAGGCAGTTTGTACCGCCACAAATTCACAAAGAATGTCCAGATAGCGTGATGCAGTAATCGTTTCGCATCTGAAAAATGGGCCAATGATTCCTTTGGAAGAAATGGCGGCCCAGACCAGTACTTTTTGAGGATGCAGGGACGATGGGACTGCAACATGGGGCTTTTCGGTTCCCCATATGCGCCAGTTCTGTTTATTGACGAAGCCATCCAGGTAAAAATAAGCTTCGTCAGTAAACCAAATGCTGCCCACATGCATATCGCCGTCATCAATCCTGTGCACTATATCGTTAGCGAATGTCTCTCGTGCAGCAATGGTAGTGGTGCTGAGGGGTTGCCGTGTTCGAATTTTGTATGGATAGAGGTGTAAACTCTGGCGCATGAGACGATACGTGGACGTTGGCGTCATTTGGACCGCAGCTGCAACACGGCGAACGGAAACCCGAGGCCGCTGTTGGATCACCTGCTGCACTAGCTGCTCATTGCCCTTGTGGTTACCGTACGCGGTCGCCCTACCTTTCCAGCGCGTTCATCCGTCACGTTCCCAGTCCGTTGAAATTTTTCAAACAGATCCTTTATTGTATCGCTTTTCGGTCCTTTGGTTACATTAAACCTCCGTTGAAAACTTCGTCTTGTTGCAACAACACTGTGTTCTAGGCGGTGGAATTAGAACACCAGAAAAATCCTCTGTTCTATGTTGTCTACAGCACACTTGCACGTTGTGAACAGCACACGCTTACAGCAGAAAGACGACGTACAGAATGGCGCACCCACAGACTGCGTTGTCTTCTATATCTTTCACATCACTTGCAGCGCCATCTGTTGTTGAAAATTGTAACTACTGTAATTTCGAAAGTTTGTCTGCCTGAAAATGTACTGTTGTCCCAAGCATATTGCAACAAACGGTGTATTTCTATCGCTGCTCGTTTAGTTTTTATTGCCGTTTCAAATATACCGGTCATTTTTGAAACACCCTGTATAAATATGGCTTTTGGAACAAACAAATGTAAGAAAAATAGCATAGTCAAGGGAAAACACCCTAAACAAGAAGATTACATATTGGATAACCACAGCGACTGCATAGAAGCGATGGAAGAAACAGATGCCTATAAATATCTAGGATACAGACAAAAAATAGGAATAGATAATACAAATATTAAAGAAGAACTAAAAGAAAAATATAGACAAAGACTAACAAAAATACTGAAAACAAAATTGATGGCAAGAAACAAGACAAAAGCTATAAATACTTATGGTATACCAATATTGACCTACTCATTTGGAGTAGTGAAATGGAGTAACACAGACCTAGGAGCACTCAATACACTTAACACGATCACAATGCCACAAATATAGAATACATCACATACATTCAGCAACAGAAAGATTCACATTAAGCAGAAAGGAAGGAGGAAGGGGATTTATGGACATAAAAAAAAACCTACGTTATGGACAGGTAGACAATTTAAGAAAATTCTTTCTAGAATGAGCAGAAACTAGCAAAATACACAAAGCAATCACTCATATAAATACATCGGCTACACCACTGCAATTTCATAACCACTTCTACAACCCTCTAGATCACATAACATCAACAGATACGAAGAAAGTAAATTGGAAAAAGAAAACACTACATGGCAAGCACCCGTATCATCTAACACAGCCACACATCGATCAAAACACATCCAACACATGGCTAAGAAAAGGCAATATATACAGTGAGACGGAAGGATTCATGATTGCAATACAGGATCAAACAATAAACACCAGATATTACAGCAAGCATATTATTAAAGATCCCAATACCACAACAGATAAATGCAGACTTTGCAAACAACAAATAGAAACAGTAGATCACATCACAAGCGGATGTACAATACTAGCAAATACAGTATACCCCAGAACAGAAGACATGACAATGTAGCAAAAATAATACATCAACAGCTTGCCTTACAACATAAACTTATAAAACAACACGTTCCCACATACAAGTATGCACCACAAAATGTACTGGAGAATGATGAATACAAATTATACTGCAACAGAACCATTATAACAGATAAAACACCACCACATAACAAACCTGACATCATACTCACCAATAAAAAGAAGAAATTAACACAACTAATTGAAATATCCATACCCAATACAACAAATATACAGAAGAAAACAGGAGAAAAAATTGAAAAATACATCCAACTGGCTGAGGAAGTCAAGGACATGTGGCATCAGGATAAAGTTGACATTATACCAATTATACTATCAACTACAGGAGTCATACCACACAATATCCGCCAGTACATCAATGCAATACAACTACATCCAAACTTATATATACAACTACAGAAATCTGTAATTATTGATACATGTTCAATCACCCGAAAGTTCTAAATGCAATATAACATATACCGTACAGTTAAAAGGAAGTCACGCTTGATCAAGGTCTGCATCACTTTCCATTTTTGACCAGACTTAATGTCTGAGAAAAGAAAGAAAGAAAGACAGAAAGAAAGAAAGAACGAACAATAATAATAATTTGTGAGAGAAAAACGCTCAGCCTGCAAGTTAACATGGAATAACAAAATAGACTGTGGCAGCAGGACTTTCTAACTTTTGACAAGTCAGATGTATGATTTTGAAGGAATGACATTTCCAGCACATAGACTGTAATGGGGATAAAACACAAATGAGAGAAGACTGATGCTCATGAATGAGCCTCCAGGCAAAATTCCATTTATAGAAATGAACAAGAAAAAGTGGGTTGGTGGAGGGGATGGGGAGATTTTGCATACAGGCGGAGATAAACAGCTTACTCGGAAAATAACTAAGGGAATGCTGCTGTGCTAATTCCCCACTGTCCCTCTCTCTCATTTGTTCTCTTTCTATCTGTCGCCTTGTTACAATATTCTCTGTCTCCCTTAAACCATAAAATTGTGATGTAATATGGTAAAGTGTTGATCATTATTTTGTAATATTTTTTACAGATAAACTCCCATTCTCAGTCAGAGTCTTGCTCGAGTCTGCAGTAAGAAATTGTGACAACTTTCAAGTGAAAGAAAAAGATGTGGAAACCATTCTGGCATGGCAAGACAATCAGTCCATGGAAGGTGGCGTTGAAATTGCTTTCAAACCTGCCAGAGTAATACTCCAGGTAATATAAAGGCTTTATTGTGAGAGTTGTCATTTACAAAGTTTATTCTATTTGGAAATAAAATATGCATTTGAACCATTGGCTGTATGTACTCGCAGTAAATTTAATTTAATTCATCAGATTGTATGGGACCATGTGAGCTTAAGTTGCTTCATCATGAAATAAATCATTATTGATTTACAGAAAGCTAATTACAAAATCTAAGAACCAGAACAGAATCTCTCTCTCTCTCTCTCTCTCTCTCTCTCTCTCTCACGCACACGCCACGCGCGCGCACGCAACAGGTTGTTAGTGGCAATTCGTGGTTGACGATTGCTATATTATGAGGAGGTGATTCACCATTTCCAGGACTTGAGAGCTATAACGAGAGAGATATAATATCTTTTCGTACGTGCGCACGGATGCACGCTTATTACAATTGTGTTGCACACATTGAGGTGACAGAAGTTGTGGGGTACCTCCTAATATCATGTCAGACCTCCTTTTACCTGATATATTGCAGCAGCTCAATGTGGCATGGACTCAAAAAGTCGTTGGAAGTCCCCTGCAGAAATATTGAGCCACACTGCCTCTACAGCTATCTATAATTGCAGAAATTTTGTCATTGCAGGATTTTGTGCATGAACTGACATCTTGATTATGTTCTACAAATGTTTAGTGGGATTAATATCGGGCAGTCTGGGTGGCTAAATCATTCACTCGAATTGTCCAGGATGTTCTTCAAACCAATTGCAAACCATTGTGCCCCAGTGACATGGTGCATTGTTACCTATCAAAATTCCAGTGTTTAAGAACATGAATGGCTGCAAATGGTCTCCAGTTAGCTGAATATAACCATTTCCAGTCAATGATCAATTCGTTTGGACCAGAGGACCCAATCCACTCCATGTAAACACAGCCACACCATTATGGATCAACCATCAGCTTGCACAGTACCTTGTATACAACCAGAGTCCACGACTTCGTGAGCTCTGTGGCACACTCGAACCCTATAGTCAGCTCTTACCGACTGAAATCTGGACTCATTTGACCAGGCCCCAATTTTCCGATCGCGTATGGTCCAACCAATATGATCACAAGCCCAGGACAGGTGCTGCACGTGATGTCGTGCTGCTAGCAAAGGCACTTGATAGATCATCTGCTGCCGTAGACCATTACCGCCAAATTTCATCCAACTGTCCTATTGGATACAGTAATCACACTTCCCACGTTGATTTCTGCTGTTATGTCACACAGTGTTTCTTGTCTATTAGCACTAACAACTCTTTGCAAATGTTGCAACTCTGTCATTAAGCGAAGGCCGTCAGCCACTGCGTTGGCTGTGGTGAGAGGTAATGCCCAAAATATGGTATTCTCGGCTCATTCTTGACACGGTGGCTCTCAGGATATTGTATTCTTCAATGATTTCCAAAATTGGAATATCCCAACCATCTAGTTCAAATTACCATTCTGGGTTCATAGTGTGTCAGTTTCCGTTGTATGGTCATAATAATTTTGGGAACCTTTCAATATGAATCACCTGAGTACAAATGACAACTCTGCCAATGCATTGCCCTTTTATACCTTATGTACTTGATACTAGTGCCATCTGTGTATGTGCATATTGCTGTCCTATGACATTTATCACCTCGTTGTATTGTTTATGCTGCATGTGCAGCCACGTGGCATCTTGTTTGGCATTTTAGTATGTTTTTCTTTCATATTTTGTCTAGATTATCTAAAATGTGCAATTTGTGTTCATGCTTCTGATTCCTAGAAATAATGATAGAAATTGGAATCATTTATTTCATAATTGAGAGTTTACTAATATGCTTGAATAATAACGATAATGACACATGTAAATTACACTTCTCATTTTTACTGTTGGTAGTTTAATTTTCTTATCTTAAATACAATTTTATTGTTATAAAATGTTTATTCATAGTACACTATATTGTGTTAACACTCTATATAATTCTTACTCTTGGGATGTAGTAATATAAAGATGCACTAGTGTTTTCCAAAGTTTCAGTGACAATGTACTTAACGAACTATGCTGGTTTGAATTACATGACAACAGGGTAACAATATCTGAGTCCTCTCTAACACATCTTCTCTCATTTATGTTACAAATTTATATTTTTAGGTTTTTATTTTCTGGCAGCTTTTTTTCTGCAGTAAATGGCTTGTGATATACTTTCTGGATGTAAAATTTTAGTGTTAGATTTGTCTCAAGCTTTTGTAGATAAACTTAATATTTGCAAGTAACTAAATTTCTTCATAAGTAAGAACTCTTTAAAAACATTTCTTTCGAATAAATTTGAATTACTGCATACTCATTTTCTCATTACTGATAATTTCTGTCCTTAATCAGCATCAATACAATGTACTGGGAACTGTTCCCTTAGACAGATGAATACTGGTATTTTCGTTACATTATAGAGTCAGTTTACTGTGAGCAGATGTTATTTTATTTTTAATTTATACAAAAACATATTAAATTGATCTTGACTTTGTAACTGCCTTCTTCTCATCATTGTCACCAACTGAGTCTCTGTAGGTTGCTGGATTAGCGAAACATTTCTAGCAGTTGGAAAAATATGGTCATTCCGTCCCATTTTTTGTAGTGGTCATTGAAGAGTTCCACAACTATAGGCCTCTATCACTGATGTCAGTCCGTTCCAAAATTTAGAAGACATCTTTCTTGAAAGTGAACATCTCCTGTGTAGAAATAAATGTGCATTTCACAAACAATGATCATATTAAACCCCACTAGCTCTGTTCAACCGTGAGACCCAGAAGGAAGTAAATACAAGCACCAAGTTTGATACCTTGTTCCTTGACTTCTAGCATTCATTAAATTTCCGCATTATCCCCTATAATTAATGTAATATGAGTGCACAGAATATCCGACAAGTTTTTTTGATTGGATTGAAGTGTTTCTAGCAAAAGAATCCAGCAAGTTATTCTTAATGGAGAGATTGGAAATCCCTACTGGTTGTCAGGAAGAAGTCCAAGGAACCTATGTAGCCTTGCCAGATGCAATAAGAGGATTAAATATTGCTTCATTTATTTCCCTGAATACATTCCGTTGCTGTATCTTCTTTGGAGGCTGGTGGCTTAGCAGGTTGGCGAGGAGTCGGGTAAACCCAGTTGCTGGCTAAGGCTGCCATATCTCAATGCATCAGCCTTGTGCTCAGGCTGTTGACTTCTAGTAAGTGGGTTACCGCCCGTGATGTGGAAGGCATGCCCCGTCAGAAGCTCTGCATGAAGGTGACAGTGACTACAGTCTGTGTGTGTTGTTCCACACGCCGTTCTGGGCATACACTGTGAGTGTTATCCCATCAGATGCACCGTAGTGTCAGATACCGTGAGGTCATCTTGAATGCTGATCCTGGCCTGCAGGTTAATTAGGCCATTTGACCCGAGCAGTGCTGGAGTTTCAAGCAGTTTGTGCCACAGGCTGGGATGATGTGGTAGGCCCATGGACTAAGCATCTGTGGCAGTTGATACAGGAGCCTGGCTTCTATCATCAGTGGCTATGGAATGGTGGTACTCTCTTAAGATAGAAGGAGTAAGACTGGTACTGGAACAATCTCTCAAACAAGATGTTACAATACAGTAATCAGATAATTGAGTGGCAACACCATTGATCCTACAGATAGACTGATTCTAGGTTAGTGGGGTGTTGGGGAGAGACTTTGCTGTATGAAGTCATTTTATGTGACTGAATTGCTCTTATTCATTATGAGTCGTCAGTAGTCTTCAGTTTTGCCGTAGTGGCTTAATGAATTTGTCTGTGTCGTAACTGCTTTGTCAAACCTGTGATAGGTGGTGTTGTATCCTACTTAGTATTTCTTACATAATGTTAAGAGGTGTAATGGAGGCAGATTGGTCTGCACTTAATTTTTTGCTGAGCTCACTTGTACTCACTCACAGAAGTGTTGATGTTGTTTGTGACAGACTAATTATGTCGAAATGTTTATGCCTAGCAGCTGGATCATATTGATACTTCTGTGTGCAGGAGCAATGCTGTGCTTTAGAGCCTTAGAAGAATGTTCTCTTCAGTTTCCTTACTACCATGGTGAAAGACACCCCTCCACTATAATAAAATTAATCAAAAATTTTACTGTTTCATTGTCTTCTAATTAATTATCTTACATATTTACATTTACTCTCAATCTTTGGGTCCTTCAATCACAACGGACAGCTTACCTTAGTTTAATATAATCTTCATAGTTCAATTTGTTATACATTTTGTCCCTTCAACACTCTTACTTGCTATTATGAATCAGTTCCATGAGAATCTCATGAACAGTTGCTTCTTTTGCACAAGTGATTTGTCATAGATAAACGTGAACTGCCTCAAATAAATGCTGGTATCCTGATAACGCTAGTGTTACACTGACCATGATGATAGTCCGTTGACATTTCTCTTGATATGCTGTAGCATTTGATCTACTGGAATTTGTCCTTTCTCTGAAATGATTAATTCATCTGCTATTTGTAGCAAAGTGGGATGCAAGGTACTATTCAGGAAGGTTCGGTTTTAAGTGGGTAACACAGTTGGAGGTTTTTCCGGCCAATACAAGATTGGTAGAATCTCTACAATTATCTTGGTACCTGTATTTGTAGCAGGAAGGTGAATCTGGGTTATGGCTGTGTCATATTTAGTCACATTAACTGAAAACCCACTCTGTATTAACTCTAGTTTTGTCATACCAGTAAATATTTTATTATTGTAACAATTTACGACTACTGTTTTTGGTGAGGACATAGAATACATCCATTGATTGCCAACTGACTGACTGTGTGGTTCTGGCATTGATACTATCTTCTTGCACTCTGGTGCCTCCATATTTCCTAGGAATAACTGAATTCCACATGCTTGCTTGTTGGAACATAGTACCAGAGCTTTACAAATAATGACTAACTGCTTGACACAATTGCTAAAATCTCTTACTGACATAACTTGTGTATCCCATTGTTCCAAAATGTGTAACACTTCACCAGTTTGAAGCTGAACCCACTTACTGATTAGCTTCCATTTGACTGGAGACAGATGGATTGTAAACCATTGGTGATGAGATTTAAACATACTACTGAAAATTACATATTGATGTTTACTCTAGACCGATCCAAATAAAGCTCAGTTGTACAAGGTGTACAACTTTCCTTCCGCCGTTTGCCAATAGGAGCGACAAGGTTAAGTAGCGGACGAAAGAAACAGATCGCAGATGTCAGGCAGTTAGCTTGGACCTCGGCCAACATAACTTCATTCAAACATTAGTTGATTTGTGTCTGCATCATAAAGTGGTTCTTGATTGGAAATGTCAGTTTACAAGCCTAATTCTCGTCATTTGTGGGAGGTGTTACTGGTTTGTTTCAATGTGAAGAAAACAGCAGCCGAGTCTCTTCGAATGCTGTCAAGTACGTATGGTAAGGACACTAATAGTGAAAGAACATGTTGCCAGTGGTTTCAGTGCTTCAAGAACGGTAATTTTTACGTTGTAGTCTGGCATAGTGGTGGAAGAGTTGAAGATTAAGAATTGGAGACATTGCTGAGTGAAGACTCACGTCAGACTCGAGAAGAATTGGTACGATTAGTGGGAGTGACACAGCAAGCCATTTCAAAACATCTCAAGGCTATGGGCATGATTCAGAAAGAAGGAACTTGAGTCCCGCATGAGCTGAAACCAAGAGACGTTGAATGGCATTCGTGTGTTTGTGAACAGTTGCTTCAGAGGCAAAAACAGAAGGGATTTCTGCATCACGTTGTGACTGGAAACTAAAAATGGGTTCATTACAATAACCCTAAACACAAAAAGTTGTGGGTATATCCAGGCCATTCTTCCACGTCGATGGCCAAACCGAATATTCAGAATACTCACGGCTCCAAGATCATGCTCTGCAGTTGGTGGGACCAACTCGGTGTCGTGTACTATGAGGTGTTAAAACCAAGTGAAACAATCACAGGTGATCGTTATCGAATGCAATTAATGCTTTTGAGTAGAGCATTAAAAGACAAGTGGCCGCAATACAGCGAGAGGCACGATAAAGTGATTTTGCAACACGACCCCACGTGGCAAAAGAGGTCAGATTGTACTTGGAAACATTAAAATGGGAAGTCCTACCCCACCTGCCGTATTTTCCAGATATTGCTCCCTCTATCACCTGTTTAGATCAGTGGCGCATGGCCTGGTTGATGAACACTTCTGATCTCATGAAGTAGTCACAAATTGGATCGATTCGTGGATCACTTCAAAATATGAGCAACTTTCTCGATATGGGATTCATACACTGCCCGAAAGATGGGAGAAAGTAGTGGCCTGTGATAGAAAATACTTCGAATTATACATGTGTAACCTGTTTGTTTCATTAAAGCCTCAAATGTTGGGGAAAAATGGCAGAAGCTAAGTTGTACACCTTGAAGAAGTACCAAAGAACAGTGCTATATTACGTTTAACCATAGGTACAACATGTCATAACCCTTTCAGAAATTTCTTTTGTACTCGCTGTAGTCCTAATAGAAACAGCTGTGGTGGTGTACTTGGATGTCCATGAGTGGCATGTTGATGTGCTTATAGTACTCTTTCTGCTTCTACTCTGGCATTTTCAAAGCCATTAGCAAGTTCCCATTGCTATCTGGCTACTACTAGTTTCTAATCTAGTGTACTCAAATGATTTAGGATCTCTTTCAGATCTGTATAAAGTGCATAGTTTTTGTTATGTTCAATAGTCCCTGTGTTGTATGACAAATCAGTTGTTTGTGTATTTGTGGCCATTTCCTGTGATACCCCTATTGCACTATTTAAATTTGTGATGTCCTCATTATCTGCTGTTCACAATATCCTTTCTAACAGTTGTCCACCAGCATCTAGCCAACCCGTCTTCTTTCACACTGATGTTTCTGGAATTGTCCTTGTCAGTTACTGTAAATGAGCCCTAAGTTTTTTGTAGAAAAACTACAGCTCCTGACTTTCTTACCTCCCAAATACGAGGGTGAGTCAAATGAAAACATTAAATTTGTATTAACGAATCGAAATTTTGTGCCGTTATCCTGTAAGTTGGTAAGTGTGCTACAAACAGCGTGCAGAATGGCCTGTAGGTGGCAGCATAATGCAGATGCACACATACCATCGTAGTATCAATATAAAGATGGCTGCCCCACTTGTGACTTGCACCAGGGAAGAACAGCGTTCTGTTATTCGGTTTTTGCGTAGTGAAGTTGCGAAACCTATTGAAATTCATAGACGAATGAAGGTTCAGTACGGTGAGGTATGTTTGTCACAGCAGCAAGTCTACGAATGGAGTAGGAAGTTCGAAAATGGTGTGACTTCAGTGGAAGATGCTCCTCATCCAGGTCAGGCGCAACGAGTCGTGACTCCACAGAACATTGCAGCAGTTGAAGCCATAGTGAAGGAAAACTGCCGAGTGACACTGAATGACATTGCAGCATGTTTACAGATTAGTCAAGGGTCAGCACACCACATTGTGCATGATGTGTTCCAGTTTCACAAAAAGTGTCTGCAAGATGGGTTCCACGACAGCTGACGCCTGAAATGAGAGAATGATGTGTCGATGCTTGTGAAGAACATCTTCGGCACTTTGAACGAGGAGGTGATGGCTTCCTTCCAAGAATCATTACTGGGGACAAAACCTGGGTTCACTTTCACCAACCGGAAACGAAGAGAACGATCATGGAATGGCGCCATTCCTCATCACCAAAACCAAAGATGTTTCGAACAGAACCACCAGCAGGGAAGGTTATGCTGGCTCTCTCTTGGGATGAAAAAGGCATCATTTTGGAGCATTTCATGCCTAGAGGGACCACTGTCACCATTGCATCATACACAGATCTCCTAAAAAATCATCTGTGGCCTGCAATCAAATCAGTGACGTGGATTGCTGTCAGCAGGTGTCCTTTTGCAACACGTCAGTGCAAGGCCCCACACTGCGCGTACAGTAGTTGCAACAATCACAGACCTGCATTTTAAGTATCTTCCTCATCCACCATACTCACCAGACCTTGCCCCAAGTGACTTCCATATGTTTGGACCACTCAGACGCAGTGGGAGGAAAGAAGTTCCATTCTGATGAAGAGATACGCCACGTGGTGCACGAGTGGTTGTGCGGACTACCTAATAAATTTTTTTCTAAAGGAATTTATGCACTTTGTAAGTGCTGGAGGACTTGCATTGAGTGTGGGGCAGATTATGTTGAAAAGTGATACAGCTTTGTACCACTTCTACACAATAAATAATATTTAAAAACATATGTAATGTTTTCATTTGACTCCCCCTCGTATTAAATGGGGTTTTAGTGACCACTTAAGACTTTTGAGGACCATGGCTGGTTGCCATAAGAATAAGGTTCTAGTTTCCAATGGCTGGATCTTAATTGCATGTGCTTCACATGCATGTAATCTTTTGTTTGTACATGCTTGGTTACTATGGGCCCCTAGCCTTTGCTGCATTGCTTCCTTTCCATGCTGCAGGCTTATACTTTCACTAACCCTTTCCCCCTCCCCTCTGCCTCGCCGTTGGATGGTTTTCTTGGTGCCAATGCTGCTTGGGCTTCACGTTTCCTCTTCCAACATATTCTACAACTTTTCATTAAATAAACACGTGGTGCCCGTTGTTGGGTTTGACCTGCCACAAATTTTCAAAATTGTCTAGAAGTGCAGATCATGCAGGGAAAGTCACCCAGTGCGGTGTGGGCTCCACCTTTGTGCGTATCCATCTGTGCACCCTGTCCTTTATACAGCAGTACTCCCAAAACCCACCACGGTTCATGACTGGGGAATGGGTATTCTGAGCAGTGGATTACTGACACGGTAGCTGTTGCTAAGGTTGGTTAGCACCTATGGGGAGAGCCCCCTTTCAGAATGGGTGGCAGCATGGCGGATCAGTTGCAAATGAAGTGTATGAAGTTATATCCCACTGGTGGCCACAGAGCCCCAGCAGTCTCTACGAAAGGGCAGTCCTCTTATCGGTGCAGAGATGTGACACTAAAATGTTCCCTTCCCTGGCTACACCGTGGGAGGAATGTAGGACTAAATGGCAAGCAGAGCAGTAATCCTCACAATACTTGGTTTGTACAAGGAATAGTAGTGATTCCTTCTTAGCTACAGAGCTCTTGTTCTTTGTGGAGACAAGTTGGGGGAAATGGCAGCCATGTCTGAAATGAAAAGTGGCTCAGTTTTGATCAAAATGGCATCCCCTGCCCAATTGCGGGCACTGCTCACTTGTAACAAGCTGGGTGACATACCGGTGACTGCCACACCTTATAAGTCTAAATTTAGTCCAGGGCATCATTTTCGAAGGAGACCTGCTCTTACAATCTGATGATCTACACAAAAGCTGGAGCGACTGGGTGTAGACTTTGTCGTGTACATAGGGCGCCGAAGGACAATAGGGTTGCTACTGATGCCATCATCTTGGCTTTCGAGAGTGATATATTGCTTGAATAGGTCAAGGTGATGGTATACGATGTGATGTGAAACTGTATGTCCCCCTCCCCTTTCACCTCTCCCGCATGCAGCACTTAAAGTGTTTGAAATTTGGGAACATGTCTTCGCTTTGCAGTGCTTGCCCCACCTTTAGTGATTGTGGATGAGCACTCCATGTGAACCCTCCCTGTGCACCTCCCCCCATCTATGTCAACTGTGGAAAGTGCCCTTCTTCCTGTTCATCAGAGTGCACTGTTTTGCAGAAAGAAAAGAAACTTGGTTAGCAAGAGGCCAAGAAAAAGTATGAGCACATTCACCCAGCATATCAAACAATGTCATGTGCTACAGCTACAATGACCCCACCCCATTTGGCGACGGTACTCCCACCCGTTGCACCATGTACAGTGGGCCTTCAGGGTGGCTCAACCATGTCTGCTCCATGACAGGTGGGGGACTCCCCTCTTGCTGCTTCATCCACACCTGCTTTCAGATCAATGGCTTCCCACCCACTAGAGACATTGATCCCCACCTCCCTGTCAGACACAAACCACCTTCCTCCAGCTTATCTCATCAGGAAGAAATCTCTCTGGCACTTTTTTCCAAAATTTCTGCTGGTCTTTAACTAGGCACCAGCCAGTGGCTTAAGGAGCCACAGGCTGCTGGTCAGAGGGCTTCGCAATCATCATCTTTACCTGAAACTAATTCAGAGAAACCCTCACAATTATTGAATTACTCTAAGGAGAGGGAGGACAAGAAAAAGTCCTCCAAGGAGGAGTACATTCTGATGGGCCCCCTTGCCACCATATCCTACCTGTTCCGTTCCTGTGGCAGAGATGGAGATTCCAGCAGCACCTGACACAACGGTTTTCACCACACACAGGAGTTTGGAATGTGTATCTATTGATGCCACAACCCCTCAATCAGTGGCAGCAGATGATCCTAAGGCATAACCTGCCCCCCATGGTCCATTCATGGCCTCACTGTACATCGACAACTTTCTCTAGTGGAATTGTAGTGTTTCCCACCACCTGGATGAGCTATGACATCTATTAAGCACTTTACCTGCCTCCTGCATTGACCTTCAGGAGACTTGGTTTCCAGCAACACAGACCCCAGCCTTTCATGGATAGCGGGGGATATTATAAGAATTGTGCTGTCTTTAACAGTGTGTCTGGCAGAGTTTTGACATCCTGTAGTGAAATTGTGCCCCTTAAAACACTTTTTGAGGCTGTGCCTGTTCAAACAAGGGCATTTCAGGATATTACCATCTGCAATGTTTACCTCCTTCCTGGAGTGTCCCAGAACATGCTGTTCGCCCACCTTTCCTAATCTTGGGTGATTTCAATGCCCATAACCCTTTGTTGGGTGGAACCATGGTCACTGGATGTGGTAAGGACATACAAAATGTACTGGCACAACTTGACCTGTGCCTCTTGAATACTGATACTCTACACAATCGAGTGTGGTGCATGGAACCTTCTTGGCCATTGACCTTTCCATTAGCAGCTCATGTCTTCTCCCGTCCATCTAGTGGAGGGTCCATGATGACCCATGTGATAGTGACCACTTCCTGATCTTCCTGTCCCTCCCTTAGTGTTGCTCCTCTGGATGCCTGTGCAGATGGGCTCTCAGCAGTGTCGACTGGGATGTTTGGTCACTGACCATTATCCAGCACCAGAATCAACGTTAGGAAACCGAAATGTTAACAAAACCTAAATGCAAAAATTGATAGACATGGAATACAAAAACATAACTTATGACAAATTGGCTACTGCATATCACAAGTCAGTCATGTTGAACTGCATTAACTGTAAGTTTCATGAGTAATAATAAAGGACAACAACATTTTTCATATGTCAGCAACGTTCTTCGTGTGTACACAAGAAACTGGCCACATGTAATGAGGACATAGCATGAGTAGCCAAAGCGTCTGTAGCCTCAAAGACAACTCAAAGGAGATGTCCAGTCGATATGAATCATGACATATAAAGATAATTTTAAGATAAAAAAAACATGATTATAACCATTACAGAGTACAGTTGTAAGTGAAAAATGTACAAAAACCACAAGCATCAGTTATCAAAAAACAATGTTTTTTTTTTCTATGAAAGTAAAGTAACCTAAGACAAACATCTTTGAAACACAATTAAAACAAGAACACCAAATTCTGGTACAATATATAATTGTGTCGCACATCCTTACAGACAGGGACATGGGAACAAATAATTTTGATTAAGGTTCCCAGTATATTACTGAAAAAGCTACATCATGAAAACAAGAAAAAACTAACCAGGGCTAAACAGTACGAGGGTCACAGTGTTAAGATGATAAGAAACATGAAAGACATAAATGAATTTGACATAGTGCACAGGGACGTACTGTGCTGTATAAATTGTATATACTCTACACTGTAGTGAGACATGGCTTTCCTTCCACCCTTTAAAACAATTTCAGAGTGATTACTGCATTTCATGTACCGTAACATATGAAGTATGTAAAGTCCACTGAGTATAAAGTATCAAGTGACCACATTTTTCACTGCAAGCTATCCTAATTAATTGCTGTAGGTTTCTCAATTAGAAATATCAAACTAACTGTGAGCACTAAAGACAAGCTACGATGTGAAACTATAATATGCAAAGGAATTAAATCTTTTAAGCAAAATTGCTTGATAAACATGCAGAAATAATGGCGTGGTTGGCACTCTTTCCCTTCGTCTCCCTTTTCATCCCTCTCCTCGTGGATTATCCACAATATCCGAATATATGAGATCAATATGGAACATCAGATAAATTGATTGAGCTTATAAAAGTTATTAAAAACCAGGGTCGTAAGCTTTAGGCAATTAAATATTGTATTGAATGGGACATTGCATGAACAAAACTAGATAACTGAAAAACATAAAATAAAAAAAATATAAAAACAATTTTCAACCATTACAACTCGTCAACACTGCTAAATTACTAATTGCGGCAGAGACCAAGAGATCTCAACTCCAATTGCCTAAACCTGAGGACCCTGATTATTCCTTGGTTTTTGAATAACTTTTATAAGCTCATTAGTTATGTCTGGTGTTTCATATTGCTCTCAAACATTTGGATACTGAATATCGATCCCTCTGCAGAAATGGATTCTGTGTAACTCCTGTTTGACTATAAGTTAGCTGTGTGTGCTACATTATTTCAGCCCCACATGTGGACATGAAACTATGCTTTTACTGACAGGTCTTCTGTGTACTATCTTCAAAGTACCCTTTATCAAGTCATTGAGTTGTAGCACTGTGTACCATGTACTGTTTAATCCTGATTAGTTTTCTCTTATTCCCATGATGATGTAGCTTCTCAGTATGATACTGGGAACCATAATCAAAATTATTTGTTCCTTGTCACTGTCTGTGTTGAGGTGGTACATTGAATTATATATTGTACTTAGAATTTGGCTTTCTTGTCTTAATTATGTTTCAGAGATTTTTGTCATTGGTCACTTTATTTACATTATTGTCATGTAATGGTTACTAAACAGATAGTAAAACTGGACATCATCTTGGGGTTGTCTTTGATGCTACAAGTGGTTGGCTACTCATGCTATATCCTGACTACATGTAGCCACCCTGCTCCCCCTGCGGGTCCGGGTGTTAGAAATAGGCCAGAGGTATTCCTGCCTGTCGTAAGAGGCGACTAAAAGGAGTGTCTCACTTTTCGGCCCTATGAGTTTAGGTCCCATTCTATGGTTTGACCTGTCACTTTCAAAATTCTACAGAAGTGTGACTGTTGTTGGATCCCATTTTTGTCATGTGTGATCAGCCATAGTACAATATTACCTTTCCGACACTTTTGTGTTGTCTATAAGTTCTTGATAAATTACTAATTTTATGCTTTATTTACAACAGTAAATCTAATGTCTACAACAAGCTTTTACAGAAGTTTTTTGTTGTGCATGATTATAACATTGGTAGATATAGTGCTGTTATGTGAGGATACTCAGCATTGAGGCATACAATTGTTGAGTTGGTATATGTTGTAAGCCCCAATGATTGACACTCTCTGAGCTACCAGATGAGTTAATTTGAATGTGGAATGGCTGCTTATGTCAAACAACACAAATTATCTCCGTCCTGCAGAATCTTGAGAAAAGAACTGATTATACCAAATACTCCTAATTGATGTATTTACTTCTGAGTGCAAATTATTACAAGTGATATACAGGAAAATGAAGTACTTTATTTATAAACACACATTTTCAATAATTTGTAGTCAACCATACAAAGTTTGACTACTTATAAAGCACAATTTAACTATTGTATTTGAGTAGTGAGACATTTCTGATCATTTCCACTGCTTAGTAGACTTGTTAATGAATATGTTAACAGTATCTCACATTGGAGTGCTATGCAGTATCTCTTCTGCACATGTACTGCACTACACGGCAATCAATATAAGAAAGTGCTATTTTTTTTTTTTTTTTTTTTTTTTTTTTTTTTTTTTTTTTTTTTTTTTTTTGCTGTGCCTGGGAATAATTATTTTACTGTGTATACATTGTGTTTACACTAGGTAGCAAGTTTTGAATCAATTTGTAAATAAAATGTCAGTACAATGAACAATCAATACACAGAGGGTAATTACTGATGTCCATGAATGTCTTCGTAGTATATTAACAACAAATAATTGATCAGTAGGTAGAGTCTTTGTTGGAGAATAGAGAGGAGCACAGTTTTTCCATCTTATGAGGAAGGCAACATATTTGGAATAAGTAAGTTGGAAAGTTGGTTTAAAAGCCAAGCAACATGCCAAGGATTGTCAAGAGTATCTGTAAAGAATCTGTCTTATACCAAGTACCATATTCAAACTAAAGAATCTACTTACACCAATGGGTATATCAGTAGAATAAAAGCTTAAGAAATGTCAGAGGAGAAGGTGCAAAATGATGTGCCATTAGCGAGAGAGAGAGAGAGAGAGAGAGAGAGAGAGAGAGAGAGAGAGAGAGAGAGAGAGAGAGTCTTTTTCCAGAAAGTGAGTTTGGTTAATTTTTTTGACTAGGAGCTTTCATACTTCTGCCATGAATCTTCTTTATTGTGTTGGTATGAAAGTATATAATGAAAGTAGATCTCCTAATTTGCTATTTAAACATTACTGCCTTATTACATATTGAGATCTTTCAGTTTTATGCCCAACATGTATTTGTTGTGTTATTAGCACCCTTATAAGAAATTATCAATGCAAAAATCTCAATGTAGTTTTTAGACACCTTTATTGCATGCGTAGGTTTTATTAAAATTTGGGGTGATAAGTTACAAATGATATGGAAACACATTGGTTTCAATAGTGTAAGAAAATACTTTCAAAACCATGTGTATGTTACTTCAAATACTGCAGCCCAAAGGAGGATTCTTTAAAAGTTTATTTGCCATTTTATGTTCAGTATTTTCAGATAGATGCACATCATTTAGTGAGACTTCTACTAAAGAAAGTGTAACTTGTCATTTAGATGTATTAAACAGTTTATGAGAGTGATGTTTTTAAAGATATTCTTTTCCCAATCAGGATTTGACTGGAGTACCAGCAGTTGTTGATTTTGCTGCAATGCGAGATGCTGTTAAAAAACTGGGTAGTGATCCACAAAAAATAAATCCTATTTGTCCATCAGATCTAGTAATAGATCACTCAGTGCAGGTGGACTTCTTCAGGATGTAAGTTAAAAACTTTGGTTAATCATATTTTCTGTAGATAGTTCTGCAGAGCTTCAATGTATTTGAAGAATGACATTATGATACCATCTAAAGCTGCTTTAAGGGATATTGATTCACAGACAACCAGTTGGTCAAGCGACCATATTTAAGTCCAAATATTAATAACGAGATGAAACAGTGGATGATGCAACTGAAAACAATTATGTATTTGAAGACAGGGAATCTTCCTTTAAATTAATGTGGGTCAGTCAGTGATTTAAAGATGGTGTATTCAAACTGGTTGTCTTTGAATAAACATTTGTAACAACAGCTTTTAGTGATTCTATGATGTCATTCTTTTTTATCATATTACTGTTGTACATGTCCCAGTTAATTTAATCCCCATATGTGTGTCCTTAATCATGACAAAATTATTCTCTCTTGCAAGGACAGTGCCTTAATACTGTACTGACGAGGAGAATGGAGAATTTCCAAGATACTCGTATAAATGTGATTAATTTTGCCAACAGATTCTGTCTGTAAGAAGTATTTTAAAAGAAGACGAAGAAAATCTAGAGCTTGCAAATGAGAAATTCGGCCACTATACATATATTAGAATACTGGAGAAAATCGTTACCAGTTTAATCAGCTTTAGAGAAAGACAGTGACATTCATGTGAAACAAGAAGGAAAATTAGTCCAGAATGAAATACATAACAAATGAAATAAATCATAGTAAATGGACTGTAATTGTCGTCGCTTAAATAAATTACAGCATGAAGACCAGTTGTGGAGACATTACAAGATTAGCTCACTAGATCGTGTGATGATCAAAGTTCGAGAATTAGACTGAACAGTGATTGCAGTCTCTTATTTATGTATTAGTTGCTGTTGTTACATATTACCTTTACCCTAGAAGTTATTGCCATCCGTGTTTCACTATTGCTGAAGCACAGCACTATGAAAAATTGGAGGGGGTGTCAGCTGCTGGTTCTATACAGCAAATGAGAGAGCAGTGAGCGCAAGAGACAATGTAACATTCTTATGTCAGTATAGGCAAAATCTGCTAAGTGTTCGGGGGGGGGGGGGGGGGGGGTGCTACGTTCTTGGGTCACACAGTACTCACAACCTCAGAAATAGGACATATTCAGAAGAAACAGTCAGATATTTGTGACAGTAGAGATACAACTTCCACATCTGTCCTATTAGAAAGACGATGATGACAATGGTTAAAAATAGCGATACCACAGACGAGTGATTTAGTAAACAAAACAGGCTGTGAAGACAGAAATTAATGTCAATAGTTTATTTTTGTTTATTTTCTCTTGTTTTATTAAAATGTAGACAATTAATAAATGAGAAAAATTTAGAATTGGTGTAATGTGCTCATTTTGAAGAACGCTGTAAGCATCACCATCGTACAGCTGTTTTTATTTTGGGTGTGGCAAGAATCTGAGAGTAGATTTATAGTATTGGTGCCCGCATTTAGTTTTTTTTGTCTAAGTCAGAAGGTAAGTCCAGCAAAGTCAAAGCAATTTGATTGCATCCTCTTGAAGGTTCCGTCTCCAGTCAGTTGCAAAAATTGATGCTTTCCCTTTCTTGCTCCTTAGTATGGATGATGATGCACAGATTGTTTAACCATATTTGTGTAGAATAGAAAACCTCATGGGCTGATAGAGCTGGAAGAGACTGGTTTTGCTGCGTTTCAAAGTAAATCTGAACAACCGTAGGATTATTTTCCTTCATTATATCATAAAACTGCTTTGCACAAATTTTATGTAATCTGTGTCTATTTCATAGTTCATTCTTCTTCAGATATGTTTCTCTTTTTATTTCCATTAAATCAACCTTACAAGTGGAGCAGGTTTTGATATGAGGTGGCCTGAATGATAGATTGAAATTTTTGTAAAATATGTGGTTGTATTTTGATTTTTCCACAGAACCTCTTGAACATCTTATTGACTCTGAAATCTGAAGATAAATAACCTATCACAGACTTCCCTCTTCCATGGTGGCTCTCTCTGCAATTATATTTTTTAATATCAATCTTAATGGCAGAAGTTACCTCCTTATGGTCCTTCCTTGTTCTCTCGCCCCCTCTCCTTTTCCTATGGCAACTTTCCTCCTCTATGAAACTTGCTTGCTAGATAGGAGGCCAGAGGAAAGGCTTCTGGGGATGTGCAACCGATTTACATTGGTTGAGGAAATACCTTCATTTAAAATCACAAGAGAAAAGCTTCATGATTACGAAGACTAGGTACCATGACTGACCTGGAAAATATACCCAGGTACAAATTTGAGTTAAATTCATAATGTAGTAGTAATGAAGAGTAAGCTGAAATCCAAAACAATAAGTCAGAACATATGATTAGATGCTGACTTGTGTGTTGAGTCTAGTTCAGCAACAGAGATCAGAACTGTAATAAAGAAGTTAATAATTATGGCCTCCATCAGATGGCAAAGACAGAGGTAGAAAAATCTGAGACTCTAACTTATCACTTATTTATTTTATTCAAAATATAGGAATGCTACAGGAAAATGTGACACAGACAGGGTGTAAAAAAACTACATACATAAAATTTGAGTGTTTTTGGAGGAGATAAATAGAAACACATTTTTCATGTGACAAAATGTCACAGGTGTGCCCATTTTCCCTTGGAGATCCCTCACTGTAGACTGATTTTTGCCAGTTGTTGGAGTAGAATGAGCCACCACCTTCTCCTGACCTCACTCCTGTATGTTTCTGTTTGTGGAATGGAATGAAGGATTTGGTGTGTGAGACACCAATGGACACTCCAGAAGAGTTGGTTGTCCATTTGGCTGAAGCTGCAGCCAGCATTCATGAAACCCCAGTTATGAGTATGTTACACAGTTGTTAGCATGCAATTACCAGCTGTGCGTTAATATATACAGACAAAATATTTAGCAATATCTCTAAAATAGTATTCACCACACAGCAGTTTTAACATCATTTCTGAACATCGTTAGTGTTAAAACCTTTAAGGACACCAGTGGGGCAAATGATGCCCCAGTGACATATTTCTCACTAAAGTGTTTTGTTTCTTTTTACCTCCTCCTATACATTTAAATTTTGTCTACATATTTTGTACATCCTGTCAAACAAAAATCAAACAATGGAAAATCCAGGATGAAATGTAACCATATTATGAAAAGGAAAGTTGCTACTCACCATATAGTGGAGATGCTGAGTTGCAGATAGGCACAACAAAAAGACTGTCACAAATAAAGCTTTTGTCCAGTAAGGCCTTTGTCAAAAACACGCACACGCGATCACAGTCTCAGGCAACTGGAGCCACACTGCAAGCAGCAGCACTACTTCGTTAGTTAGCTGTGTGTTAAATTGATCACTCTTACAGTAATCATTATGATGCGGGAAGTGTCAAGTGCATAATTAATACACATGTGAATCAAGTGGTATTTTCCTTTCCTTCCAGCTTAAAATTTTTATTACCTACACCATTCCTTTAATGGCACAAAATGTGTTTATTTTATCTGTAGATTTATTTATTCCTATTCAAGAATTAATCTGTGGTATGAGGTGCATTCAAGTTGTAAGGCCTCCGATTTTTTTTCTAATTAACTACTCACCTGAAATCGATTAAGCTGGCATTACTTCTCGACGTAATCGCCCTGCAGACGTACACATTTTTCACAACGCTGACGCCATGATTCCATGGCAGCGGCGAAGGCTTCTTTGGGAGTCTGTTTTGACCAGTGGAAAATCGCTGAGGCAATAGCAGCACGGCTGGTGAATGTGCGGCCACGGAGAGTGTCTTTCATTGTTGGAAAAAGCCAAAAGTCACTAGGAGCCAGGTCAGGTGAGTACGGAGCATGAGGAATCACTTCAAAGTTATCACGAAGAAACTGTTGCGTAACGTTAGCTCGATGTGCGGGTGCATTGTCTTGGTGAAACAGCACACGCGCAGCCCTTCCCAGGCGTTTTTGTTGCAGTGCAGGAAGGAATTTGTTCTTCAAAACATTTTCGTAGGATGCACCTGTTACCGTAGTGCCCTTTGGAATGCAATGGGTAAGGATTACGTCCTCGCTGTCCCAGAACATGGACACCATCATTTTCTCAGCACTGGCGGTTACCCGAAATTTTTTTGGTGGCAGGGAATCTGTGTGCTTCCATTGAGCCGACTGGTGCTTTGTTTCTGGATTGAAAAATGGCATCCACGTCTCGTCCATTGTCACAACCGACGAAAAGAAAGTCCCATTCATGCTGTCTGTTTTGTATTGTCAGTCTCACTTGTTTGATTCTCACTCTTGTGTTCATTGTTTTATTCGGAACAAGGGACCGATGCACCCCCCCCCCCCCCCCCCCCCACACACACACACACACCCCTACCTTTTAAATCAACCAACATGTACACTGTTGCTAATATCAACACTACATTATCTAGCTGTAGTTCACATGCACAAACTTTACAATGCTGATTGACACAAGATTTTCTTTCTTGTACAGTTTTGTATTTACACCCTTGTTTCATGTAAATTACAGCTCCCTTGTTATCCATGCTAGATGAGCAAGTGTAAAATGCTAAATTATACCCATTTACACCAACACTTTCCATGCCGACAGTTACGTGGTGTTCAGACAAAGTATATCAGTGTCATTCTTATTTTTGAGATCATCTAAACACACAAACAGCTCATCTGATTATTCCCCAGATATTTTATGGAGTAAATTGATACTACCCTTAGCTTTATCCCTATTTAGTGTACATGAAGTGTCTTTTATTCAAATTTTCTTGAATGTTGTCTATCTGGACTTCAGCTTTTAAGCTGAAAAACCTGTCTGCCTGGTACCATTAACCACAGGGATAATCCCTTCTATGAATGTGAATGTGGCATCCATTAAGAGTATCTGCTAGTAGAGAGGCTAACTTATCTTTCCCCTTCCTGTTTAGGTGCAGGCCATCTGTAGTGTATCCCCACCTACGAACAGCATCAACTGGAACAACACTTATGTGAGATTTTGCCAGTGTTTGGAGCATCCTGTTCAGCTCAGTGTTAATATGTCTTACAGCAATGTTTACCCACGATAGATCATAGTGCTGAAAGACTTCCACAAACCACAGATTTGTGTGCCCTGTGTCTGCTCCTATTTTGTCCAGGTCAGTCCTAATACTATATCTTGGATTCATAACCAGGCTGTATCCTGCTGCTCCAACTAAAATTACCAGTGCATGATGGGAATGGCAACTGGGTGGGGGTAAGGAGGTGGCTGGGGTGGGGAGGAGGAGGAGGAGGAATACTGGGATAGGGGTGGTGGACAGTGATGTGCTGTTGGGGAGCGAGTAGGGACGAGGTGGAGAGAGGGTAGGGCAGCTATGTGCAGTTGGGAGGTTAGACAGTGAGCAGGGGAAAGGTGGGGAGAGAAGGGGGTTTAGCAGAAAAGGAGAGAAGTTAATAGACTGGGTGTGATGGTGTAATGAGGGCTGTGTAGTACTGGAATGGGAACAGGGAAGGGGCTGGATGGGAGAGGACAATGACTAATGAAGGTTGAAGCCAGGAGGGTTATGGGAACGTGGGATATATTGCAGAGAAAGTTCCCATCTGCACAATTCAGAAAAGCTGGTGTTGGTGAAAAGGATCCATTCTGCACAGGCTGTGAAGCAGTCTTTGAAATGAAGGATGGCATGTTTGGCAGCGTGCTCAGCAGCAGGGTGGTCCACTTGTTTCTTGGCCACAGTTTGTCGGTGGCCTTTCATGTGGACAGACAGCTTGTTGGTTGTCATGCCCACACAGAATGCAGCACAGTGGTTGCAGCTTAGCATGTAGATCACATGACTGGTTTCACCGGTAGCCCTGCTTTTGATACGGTAGGTGATGTTTGTGACCAGACTGGAGTAGGTGTTGGTGGGAGGATGTATAGGACAGGTCTTGCATCTAGGTCTATTACAGGGGTATGAGCCATGAGGTAAGAGGTTGGGAGCAGGGATTGTGGGGTGATGGATGAGTATATTGTATAGGTTCAGTGAACGGCAGAATACCACTGTGAGAGGGGTGGGAAGGATAGTGCACAGGACATTTCTCATTTCAGGGCATGATAACAGGTAGTCAAAACCCTACTCAAGTTCTGGGTGGTACTGAGTTATGAGGGAAATGCTCCTCTGTGATCGTATGATGCAATTTTGGGAGGTGGTGGGAGATTGGAAATATCAGACATTGGAGATTTGTTTTTGTACAAGGTTGGGAAGATAATTACAGTCTGCAGTGATGAGTGGTCCTCCTTCAAATATACCGAGTGTCACATTGAAGCCTTCACAGACCCTAATTATCCTCTCAACGTTGTACAAAAACAAATATCCCGTGCCTTATCTTTCCAATCTCCAGCCACTGCCCAAAGTTGCACCATCCGGCCACAGAGGAGCATACCCTTCGTAACTCAGTACTACCCAGGACTGGAGCAACTGAATTTCATTCTCCACCAGAGTTTAGACTACCTCTTGTTGTGCCCTGAAATGAGGAAAGTCCTGCCCACTATCCTTCCCACCCCTCCCAAGGTGGTATTCTGCCATTCACAGAACTTTCACAGTGTACTTGTTCATCCCTACACAACCCCTAATCCCAATCCCTTACCTTATGGCTCATACCCCTGTAATAGACCTAGATGCAAGATCTGTCCCATACATCCTTCCACCACCACCACCACCACCACCACCTAGTCCAGTCTGGCCACAAACATCACCTATCCCATCAAAGGCAGGGCTACCTGTGAAACCCGTCATATGGTCTACAAGCTAAGCTGCAACCCCTGTGCTGCATTCTATGTGGGCATGACAACCAACAACCTGTCTGTTCGCATGAATGGCTACCGACAAACTGTAGTCAAGAAACAAGTAAACCACTCTATTGCTGAACACGCTGCCAAACATGAAATCCTTCATGTCAGTGACTGATTCGCAGCCTGTGCCATATGGATCCTTCCCACCAACACAATCTTTTCTGAGCTGTACAGATGGGAACTTTCCTTGCAATATATCCTATATTTCTGTAATCCTCCTGTCTCAACCTTTGTTAGTCACTGTCCTCACCCATCCAGCCCCTATCCTGTTCCTATTCCAGCACTACACAGCCCTCATTCCACCATCACACCCAGTCTCTTTACTTTTCTCCTTTTCCACTACCCCCACCGCCTCCTCCTCCTCCACCTCTCCCCCTTCCCTCTGTCTAGCCTCCTGACTGCACATAACTGCCCTACCCTCCCTTCACCTTGTCTCTGCACGCTCCCCAGCAGCACTTCACTGTCTGCCACCCCTACCTTACTATACCTCCCCTTCCCTGCTCCAACCTCCTTGCTGCTGCTGATACCGCTCGCAGTGTGGCTACAGTTGCCTGAGACTGCAGCCATGTTGTGTGTGTGTGTGTGTGTGTGTGTGTGTGTGTGTGTGTGCGTGTGCGCGCCGTCTGTTTTTGACAAAGACCTTACTGGCCAAAAGCTTTATTTGTGGCAGTCTTTTTGTTGGGCCTATCTGTGACTTGGCATCTCCACTTCATGATGAGTGGCAACTTTCCTTTTCATAATAATTTTACACACTCTCTGAGAGAAAAAATGTGATATAAAACAAACATACAAAAATATTAACAAATTAGTATAAAACTACAGCAAGTGAACACTTAGGGGCATTAATAATGCCATAATTGTATTAGAGCTCCATGACCAGGGAGCATAATAATTCAGTAGTGTCTGGAAAGGCTTTCATGAAGTCACTTTATCATGTATTGACTAATAATGTGTTCTACCATTTGCTCCAAGCTGTGTACAGTATCCCACATTTAAAGGTGTATTTGACATTTTGCTCCCCTGGTTGTGATGTGATTTTGTTTGAGGCATCTCGAGAGGTTTCTTGGCAGCAGTACATCTTCAGGGTATATTGTTGGGTCAATTTGATTCTCCAGGCCTTGTCCACCAAACTGTGTCCAATTAGCTCCCTAGCACATTCTTAAATTACGATGAGTAGGTTAAAGGGAGCTATGGAGATACAGTACAGGCTTTCTACGTTTAAACTTACTACTGTATGTCAAAGATGCGAAATGATTTTATATTTATTAGAGAATTTCTAGCAACTGATTGGTTACAAAACTTCCTGGCAGATTAAAACTGTGTGCAAAGGTCCCGAGTTAGAGTTTTGGTCGGGTACACAGTTTTAATCTGCCAGGAAGTTTCATATCAGCGCACACTCCGCTGCAGAGTGAAAATCTCATTCTGGAAACATCCCCCAGGCTGTGGCTGAGCCATGTCTCCATAATATCCTTTCTTTCAGGAGTGCTAGTTCTGCAAGGTTCGCAGGAGAGCTTCTGTAAAGTTTGGAAGGTAGGAGACAAGATACTGGCAGAAGTAAAGCTGTGAGGACTGGGTGTGAGTCGTGCTTCGGTAGCTCAGATGGTAGAGCACTTGCCCGCGAAAGGCAAAGGTCCCGAGTTCGAGTCTCGGTCGGGCACACAGTTTTAATCTGCCAGGAAGTTTCATATCAGCGCACACTCCGCTGCAGAGTGAAAATCTCATTCTGGAACTGATTGGTTAGATATCTTGCTCCGTTTTGGTCCCGGTTTTGTATGAGATCTGGTGGTATTGCCTTAAATAAGTCATGTAGCTTCATGGCAACGAGCTTCTTATTTAGATGGAATATGCCTGCTTGTGTTTTTATGAGGCTTGGTAACCATCCTTACTGTTTATAATGTGTATTTAACTAATCTAGATCTTTATAGTGTTTCTTCCCCTTCAAAAAATTTACTTTCTGTGCTTAGAACAATATATCTCCAAAGCAAACCTTTTAAGTTGTTGTTGCTAGTAGCATGTCACTTGTGTAAAAAATGAAGAACTGGAGAACCGATACGATCTTTGGGTGGCCCATTTTGTATGTATTTTTTTCCTACTGTGATTCTGAATAATTGCCTTTATTTATTTTTTAGGCATAAACCCCCCCCCCCCCCGGTCCCCATAGTTCAATGAGCTTAGCACAACATATGGTTCATTTCAGCTTAAATAGTAGTGTCTTGCTATGCAACGCCATACACTGCATTTAAGTCAACAAAAGAGACAAAAGCTTTCTGGCTTCTTTGGAAGTCAATGTCACTAAATGAAGTTACAGCTAATACTTGCTCACAACCATTGTGGTCTGATCTGAATCCAGCATGATATGACAATACAATAGTCAATAAATGTATACGTTGTTGAAAATTAACAATTATAATAGATTATAGTATACTGGGTCAAGAAAAATGCTATTCTTGGAGGTCGGTATGTGATCTGCCATCCAGACTCAAGACAAAAGTTAATATAACAAAATCAAATTAGGTGGATTTTGAAAACACATGTACGAAAATGAGGAGCTGGCAATACTGTCAAATCCTGCAGCACTTCGGAATGTACAGAGGAACATGTCTCACTCCACACAACTATACTAGCACTATAGCTCACTGAGTAGACTGTTGGGATATCAAATTCACATTCACCATGGAGCTATGGTTCAACTCCTCGTAAGGTTCCTTTTTTATTTTTTATACATACGTTGCCTAGTTCTCATCATTTTAAGGACATAATTTTTTCATATGACAATAATAGCCTACCACATGATAGAGGGATCTATTAAACTGCACGTATGTGTCTATTAACCATGCAATACACAACCGTAACTGGTCCAGTCAAGTTCATGTAGGGCAGATTCCCCATGGAGTTCACAAACAATGAATAAGTCAACATGCATTTGGTGCTGGGTGCATCTGATAAAATGCTGGGTGCATCTGATACGCTGCTGCTGCTCATGCATATACTGCACAATACCCTCAAAGGAACCATCCCCATAAGAATGTTTTTTTATTGCCTGGAACAATATCTTGGGGGCTGTTGATCTTCATCCATAAGTAATAGAGGTCGTCCAAGGACTAGACATACTCAGCAACAGAGGACACTATTCTTGAAACTGTTCACCAATCATCTATGTGAAGCACTCATGATAATACAAAACAGTTCCAGTTATCTCAAAGACTGGTTGTTGAAGTGTTGCACTACGAACTACTGCCATATCATTGTGTTAACATCAGTCGCCAGAGGACCTCATTTGATCAGTTCAGGTTTGTAAATGGCTTTTGTACGAAGTGGAAGATAAGGGACATTTTATAAGTAACATGACATGGGCTCAAGATTTTAGGTTCACTTGTGAAGGGATTTTTCAACCTCCTAACAGCCATTATTTGTCGGACAGAACACATGTCATCCGTAAACATGGCTTCCAGACACTCTCTAGCATAAACCTGTGTGCTGCAATTGTGGGAGGAGTACTTTTGGGCCCTTACCAATCGCTGGACAAATTTAATATGCCCCTGTATCGTATGTTTCTTTCCAATACTTTGCCTGACACATGAAAAAACATTCCAGTTGCTGTCCAGTGTCAGCTATAGTTTCAGCATGATGGTACACTGCCACACTTGGGAAGGAATGTGCATAACTATTTAAGTGAAGTGTTTCCAGGGAAGTGGATTGGTCGTGGGGGTCTAGTGCTCAGGCCTACATGTTCCATGGACCTCAATCCACTAGATTTTTATTTGTGGAGACAGTTAACGGAACAAGATTATAGTACTCCACTCGTGGATGTACACGACCTAATAGCTTGCGTGCATTCGACTTTGGCAATGGTGGATGCAGGTGTGTTGCGTAGGGTCCAGCAAATTATGATCCAGCTAGTGGCGAAGTGTTTGCAAATGTGAGGTTGTTGCCTTGAACATCTTCTTTGCATGTACCGGCTCTGTGAAGGTAAGCCTGGATGTTAAACATACAGAATGGAATTATTGTGCATAGTGTAAAGTGCAATATAGTGCAGCTGACCTACTGTGGCTCTTTTTTTTTCCACCCTTATGGGATCCATTATTATTTTCTCTTGGATTCATTTGTGTCAAGGATGAAAAAGTTGTGTCAAGGATGAAAAAGTAGTCGTTTACGTCCATGAATAGTTCATGTTATGTGTTAATGTTTAAATAAAGGGAACATCAACAGAAAAAAATACACAGATACTGCACTGTGGAGGTGTAAATTGTATAAAATTTGAAGCTTTTGCTGAATAATATATTAAAAAAAGTTTGGCATAAATGTGACTCAAATATTGGTGAGTCTGCATATTTGTCCCACACGGCATTACCTTTTCTCGCTGACCTAATGAGACAGCTCAGACATAGGACTCAAATTTCTATCAATCCTATTTGCGGAACTAGGTTTTGCTAGGCAGCCTTTTGTCTTAAATTGGTATCAGGAATTGCATGTCCACAGCCAAGTGCAGGATTTTTTCTTCATCCTGTATACTGAGCAACGCAGTGGGACACTAACTTGTGGAGTTACCTGGTTTTAGAATTGCTAATGTTTGATCTCTTTTTAAATTGAGTAGAATTGTGTGAGCTATTTTCTATCTCGCAGGACCAGATTTTTAACAAATTGGGGATAAATTCCATCGTTTCCTTCAGCCTTAGCTATTTTTTTTTACTTTGTGAATCTCATCGTCATTAAAGGGATGTTAGGCCTGGTCACCAAAAATGACAAATGGTTCAGGTTCCATGTTA
This sequence comes from Schistocerca cancellata, assembly GCF_023864275.1. Lineage (NCBI taxonomy): Eukaryota > Metazoa > Arthropoda > Insecta > Orthoptera > Acrididae > Schistocerca > Schistocerca cancellata. The sequence goes on from NC_064630.1 coordinate 196,708,913, forward strand.
AACTGTAGGAACTCTTTCCCCAGTTGCCCAGTTGGTAACTTGGGTAGGTTAGGGACATGCAAGTTGCCGAAGTGGCATTCAATTGAAAGGCATGCACCATGTTAGTGGGCACACAGAATTATTACTATTAAAGGATGGCTTAGATTTTTGTTTTCATTTAGTCCTTTCGTCAGTATCTTCCAGTTCTCAATGATATTTCAAAAATGTCGATTGATTCAGACTTTTCGGCCTGATTGCCTGATATATATATATATATATATATATATATATATATAAAGAAAGATGATGAGACTTACCAAACAAAAGCGCTGGCAGGTCGACCTGCCAGCGCTTTTGTTTGGTAAGTCTCATCATCTTTCTTTTTAAATATATTTTTCCCACGTGGAATGTTTCTATATATATATATATATATATATATATATATAGAGAGAGAGAGAGAGAGAGAGAGAGAGAGAGAGAGAGTGAGAGAGAGAGACTAGTGCTTGACTTTGTATTAACTTTGTCTCCATTTCTGTAAAGAGACAAATGATGTGATGGAACACAAGCAATTTAGTTCACTTGGAAATAAATTTATTGCATACTGACAAGAGGCAAAATAATTATACATCAGCACTTGTAATATTGGATTCATTAAGTCATTAACTTTCTAAGAGATTCCCCCTCACCCCCCCCCCCCCCCTCCCGGGGTCTCTCTCTCTCTCTCTCTCTCTCTCTCTCTCTCTCTCTCTCTCACACACACACACACACACACACACACACACACACACACACACACACACACACACACATATACATACAGGGAATCCCTATAGCTAGATGTCACGTGTATGGTTTGAACTAGTGGTTCTACAATCTTGGTTTTAGATTAGTACTTATATTTGTGGAAATAGTGACTGAATGTTAGGTTTTCAATTAACGTTCCAAAAATAACAGACTTTCAGTATTTGCTTAGCAATCCATCCTGAAAAACAGCTCATACCTCAGACACCATTCCAGCCGAGTCCTGTGCCATCTGTATTCTGGAAGCATAGCACTTCAAATCATCCCAGTGGACAGAAGCCCACATAGTTTGATCCTTCAACACTTCAGTAATTTACCTGAACCATGGAGATGGAAACAGTTCATCCTATCAGCTTCACTCTCCAGCCTGGATGTCAACCTTTCTTGTAATTTTCCCCTACTTCATTTTTTTTCCCACTATTCCTTTGTCCATCCCTAAAGTCACAAAGCATCATTTTACTTTATTAGTTTATTTAATATTTTGGGTTATTCTTGTTGGAATTAGTTTTTGCTTTTTTTTCTGTATCTCATAACTCCTTACTGTATCCCTCCTTTCGATATGCTCGAACCGAGCCAACTACATTACTTAATAATGCAGCATCCTTTGGTCTCTCAATTTCTGACATGTCTGCCTTCATCTTGACTTCCCTTCGCTGGTTTAATGTTTGGGTTGAAGCAGAGTGTAAATCAGCACTTCACAGCAAACATGCTCCATGAGCAGACTGAACAAGTGTCTGCAAGCAGCCAGCCCTGTATCTCTTCCAGCTTTGCATAGAGTAGGATTGAAGCCCATGAGAAAGACAGGCTATGGTGTGTTTGTCACGGCATGTGACATTGCAGGTCTTGAGAGAGCCAGCAGCTATCTCCAGCCTGGAGCAAGTAGGTATTTTAGTTGAGTTTATTAATTCTTGACTGTGCCTTTAAATGCATGCAAGCTCTGGGTAGCACATGACAAAGTTAAGACCTTTAATGCATACCTTTTCAATTACAATATTTGTAATGCACACAGCCAAGCATTCATGAAGTGTGGTGGACAAGCTGACTAACATGACGACACAAATTTGTTATGGGGCTGTATTTCTAATGGGAATAGGGATGGAGACTTATGTAAACAAGGAAACCAATGCTGAGACAAATGTCTGGAGAAATCTGGAATGGCATTATGATGTACGTACCTTCTATTTGTTCTACACGAGTACAACATGTTACGCCTCTTGCACTCGGTTTTGGAAGTTCGACTCTTAAATTCCTTCATTGTAACATAAGTCACACCTGTTTATTTGTGGTTTTCGTATTGCGAGAGATCTATGCGACATTTCGCTTGCTCTCGCTATTCATCACATTTACTTGCAATGGTAATATATTCTTTCCACATGCCACATATTCTATAACCAATGTATAGTTTGATAGAGAAAAACACACACATCAATGACCAGATGGACAGTTCATAAATTTGTGGTAAAAAGGGGGGGAGGGGGCATGAGGGAGATTTGAACACAAATCTCCCGCTTTGCAGTCCAACACCGTGACCACACAACAAGGACATTGTGGTTCTTGGAAATTGCTCGATGTGGCACATCTTGAGCTTGGAACATTCGCTGTTTCTATTCTGCTTACAATAATTTTTTTTTTTTTCTTCTTCTTCTTCTTCTTCTTCTTCTTCTTCTTCTATACAACGGGATCCCGGGTTCGATTCCTGGCCGGATTGGAGATTTTCTTTGCCCGGGGACCAGGTGTTTGTGTTCTCATCATCATTCGTGAAAGTGGTGGGATTGGACTGTGTAACGATTGGGAATTTGTATGGGTGCTGATAACCACACAGCTGAGTACCCCACAAACTACTACTACTACTACTACTACTACTACTCATCATCATCATCATCATCATAATCATCATCATCATCATCATTCTTACAGTTCAGTGCACCACCTTCTTGTTTTCATACTTTATGTGTGTTTAGTTTTTGATGGGTTACCCACTGGGCCATTTTACCAGTGAATGTAAGGGGTGCGCTGGGGAGTTTCCCTTGTAAGCGTTTTGTGAACCCATCTTTTTGTGTAAAATGGTTAGATTCCTCGCACTGTAGATTGAAACATGAAGACATTGTTGTGTTACACAGTGCTTACACACTAGTGGTGCTATTAGATGGCATTGCTGCCAAAACTGATCCCGTCTGATTTCACAGTTGGCACTTTTCAAGTGTTGTCACAGCCACATGATGCGTGCACATTTCCCTCACTCACCACCACACTACAATTGTTCTGCTATTCTTGCGAGCAAGAACCTGAGCGAGTGTGAGTGCTAACACTGAAAGTCAGTGGATTGTTTTGTTAAGCTCTGCTGTAAAACAGCATGATTTAGGTTTTTTATTTCCTTAGAATTTTAAGGCAAATGCAGGGATATTTAATTACCTCATCAATGGAATGTTAAATCCCAATCCTCCTCTTCCTAGATCTGGGTTTTAAATTACACCCTGTCCTCCTTAATAGCTGAATGGTCATTGTGGTGGAATGCGATGCAAAGGGGTCCAGGTTCATCTCCTAGCTGGGTTGGAGATTTTCTCCACTCAGGGACAGGGTGTAGCATTGTCTTCATCATTGTCATGTCAGCCCCATCAACACCCAAGTCTCCAAAGTGGTGTCCACTCAAGACTTGCACCAGACGACATGTCTACCCAACAGGAGGCCCTAGCCACATGACATTTCATTTCATTTTTACACACCCCTTTAGTGGCAGAAGCAAAGAATATTCTTTTATTTGTTAGTTGTGGTCCTGGGCGTACAGGAATAGTCCCTAAGCTCAGTGACATTTCTGTTTGATGTGGCACCACAAGACTGTTATTTAAGAAGAAGAAGAAGAATAAGAATGGAAAGTTCCACATTTGTTATTGGTTTATTATTTTCTAGGGATGATGCCCTTCAGAAGAACCAAGAGATGGAATTTGAACGAAATAAAGAGAGGTTTTTGTTTCTTAAGGTATGTATGAGCACTTGAAAACTGTGTTTCTAACAAATCTTCCTTTATTTTCATGTTTTATACATTATTAACTTATTTACATGCTTTGTTATTTGTTAAACTGGCTTAATCATGTTCTTATATTAGAGTACATAATAGTTAGTTACACTGTTTCCTGCTATTATCAGAGTATCATGATATCTTTTTGAGTATCAGAGCCAGTTAAAATAATTTATTGTTACTTATCCAGTGACATTTTGGATAATGATATTTAATTTCTTTGCTGCACTTCTGGAGTCATTACTTTCTTTAGGAACTTCCTTGTGTTCTTGATGTTGGATTATGAGTACAAAGTAAAGTGACAGCAGTAACACACTGAATCCACATTCAGCTATCTGGCTCCAAAATTTGGGTATTCTTTGTGTCTCTAAACTGCTTAAAGCAAATGCCAGAATGTTTCCTTTGAAAAGGGCACAGCCAGTTCCCGTCTCCATCCTTCCCCAACCCAAACTTGTGCGCTGTCATTAGTGACCTCATTGTTGACGGGACATTGTTTTCCTTTCTTTGTGAATAGTTTATTCTCGTGTGAAATTGTTATGCAGTATAGAGCAGTCTATAGAAGATAACTTCTTGGAGAGGTTTGTGGAATACAGAGCCATTATTTATGCAGTATGTTGTTTCATTGATACAGCTGACCCATTTCATTCCCTCATTTACCTGAAAGCTTGAAATTTGTGCCTCTCTATTTTACCTTCAAGTTGTTTGCTAGAATATGAAATGTACACAAGTAAGGTTACAAAAGCTTGTTTCTACAGAGGAACGCCTCTGCACACAGCAAATAGCTTGCCACACCTCCGTGTTCTGTCAAGTCTTGTAATGCTGCATTTTACACATCAGTTTCCTGCTCCTGATACTGCACCACCACCACTACTTTTTATCTGGTAACTGGCTGCTGAGAATAAAATTGTTAGTGGCCTGATCTATAAACAGCTCATATGTTAGGAAAGTAAATAGAGTCCATAACATAAAGTGCCAGCCGCACTTAGACCAGAATTGAAATGTACAGGACCAAGCAGGAGGGCACAAAGGATTACATAAAAGGATTAACAACATTAGACAGTACATTGCTTCTTAACCACACTTTGCAGGAGTTTTGTCATTGTTCTGGTAGATGCCACTTCCCTCATCACAAGTGCTGCTCACTGCTACTTTTCAGTTTTCAGACAGACAATATAATTGTTCTTTCTAGCCAACACGTACTACTGAACCACACACTCAAGGCCATAACCATTACAGCCCAACTGCCTACCTTAGTAATGATTTGTAGCTTATACCTCCTTGAGGCAGAGGTGGAAGAACTGTTTCATGAGTAACTGCTCCTCATTATGTTGCTGGGTGATTTCATCATCCACGGTCAAAACCAATTGCAAAATGGTTTATAAAAGATATCTGTATGGTGCAAAAATTTACAATCAATACTAAATAATGAAAAATGTGAAGTCGGCCACATGAGTGCTAAAAGGAATCCATTAAATGTCGGTTACGTGATAAATCAATAAAGTCTAGAGGCTGTAAATTCAGCTAAATACTAGAATTAAAAGTACAAACAACTTAAGTGGGAAGGAACGCTTGGAAAATGTTGTGTGGAAGAAGAGCCAAAGACTGCATTTTATTGGCTTCTGCTTAAGATGCAGAAGATCTACTAAAGAGGGCCTACACTATGCTTGCCCAGCCTCTTTTGGAGTATTGCTTACCAGATAGGATTAATGAGGGCGGAGAGCGTTACTGACATGATACAGGATTTAAAGCAGACATTATTAAAATAAAGTCGTTTTTTGCTGCGGCAGAAACTTCTCACAAAATTTTGATCACCATCTTTCTCCTACAAATGCGAAAACATTTGTTTGATGCCAACCTACATAGGGAGAAATGATCATTATAATAAAATAATGAAAGTCAGAGCTCGCACAGAACGATGTAGGTGTTTGTTTTTATGTGTCGTGTTAGATAATAGAGAATCATTGTGAAGGTGGTTTGATGAACCCTCTGCCCAGGCACTTCAATGTGGTTTGCAGTGTATCCATGTAGATGTAGATGAACCACCTGGAGGCAGTCAGAATGCAGGTAGTAGGTCTTAGCTAGCTGAGCAGCTCCTCATGGGTTTTTACTGTTGTAGGATGAAAGCAGCAACTCCACAGCTTTTTAGCACCATGTATGGCATCTTTTCTTCAATGAACTTAACATTACACAGTCCTTATCTTGCATGCATGACACAATGCCATCTCCGGTGAGATTCCGATAATCTATATGGGTGGTCCCTAAGTAAAGCCATTTGAGAAGCATACTGCTCTGAAGCATATGTCGCAGTATCTCAAGGGAAGGACATTGCTGAGATAGTGCAAGAAACATCAATTGTAGTTGCTGTAACAGGCTGCTTCAGTGGTCTATTTTGAGAGGTGGAGGATCATTATTTGGTCTACCAGAATAGCATAGTCACTCTATCACCTAGATGCTGCAAGTTTATTCAGTAAGCGGTGAGGGTTGCCACAGCAAGATAGGTGGGTTTTGGTAGTGGAATTCTTCTGATGGGGGCCACTTCCTTCATCAGAAATGCTGTTTGCTCTTAAGTTTATGCACTGACTGTATAATCATCCACTTTAGCCAGCAGCTGTGGACTCGCCATTGTATCGTACATTTGAGATTAGGACTACATAGCGGCTGCCTGACCCAATACACAGGTCTGCTGAACTCTGTTGCTGAACTTTTTGCCATTGGATGGGTCGTTGAGTCCATTTATATGTTTCGCTACCTGGCGACAGAAGGCTATCCTGGTATCTTGTCACATGCTGATGTAACATCAGAAGCAGTGGGGTATGTCATCAGCCAAGTTCCTGCAGTGACAGTATGTGGATCACCATGCCTCGAGATTCGTCAGCGAGACAGTGCTCTGCTTGCACTGTGGATTTACTCATGCAATGCATAACAACAGTACACTACTCTTCCAGACACCATTGCCTTAAAAAAAGTTGAAGCTATTAGAAACAGGTGAAGAGAATTACTATGACAAAGGTGACAGCCTTGTGCTAATTATATCAAATCAAATTAATGGCTATGAGAGGTAGCACAGAATTTAATCAAGCAACGAAAGTAGACTTGGTGTGAACAATACGAGGTCTGCTCAAAAAATGCCGTAACATTCATAACTTTGCGCCAATGGTGTGTTAAAGTGCAATGTGGTTGGCATCCCTGTATATGCCTGTGTGTAATTTGTACCTGCCGGAAGTCTCATTGTTGTATGTCTGTTAGTTATTGTTCAATGCTGTATTGAGTAGAACATTGTGTTGCATGCTATGTGAACTTAAAGATGGCAGAGCTAGAGGAGCAATGTGTCAGTGTGAAATTTTGCATGAAGCTTAAGAAAACCATTACAGACACACACTAAATGATGCAGGAACCTACTGTGTTGAGTGCTTCAGCTATGCTCGGTGCTAAGAATGGTTCACGCGGTTTAAAAATTGCCAACGGAAGTTAAAGATGACCTGTGTTCAGGAAGCCCTTTGACATCTACCGACAACGCTCATGACAGAATCGTCAATGAAATTATCTGTGCCAGATGAAGACTGACTGTCTGAAAGATTGCAAAAGATCTAATGTTTCAGTTGGATCGTGTTATGAAATCCTGACACAGCATATTGGAATGCATTGTGTTGCCACCAAATTCGTCCCATGGCTCGTGAGTCAAGCCCAGATAGATCTCTGCCTCGCAATCAGTGAAAAGCTTTTTGATCATGCAAATGAGAATGAGATGTTCCTTAAGAGAATCATAACTGGTGGCGAGAAGTGGGTCTATGAGTATGATGTTGAGACCGAGTTTGTCTTCACAACGGTTCAGGAAAGATTCTCAAGTTCTCATAGACAAAAAACTGCTCATCAAATCAAGTCCAATGTCAAAGCAGTTTGAATACTTTTCCTTGAATTTGAAGGATTAGTTCTTCATGAATTCATTCCACAGGGACAAACTGTTAATCAACGGTACTATTGGGATGTGTTGTGATGCCGGTCAGAAGGAAACAGCCAAAAATGTGGTGAGACAATTCACAGCTCTTGCGTCACGATAAGCCCCCCCGTTCATTCCTGTTGGTGCGTGACTATTGCACAAAAGATGATATTGCTGTACTGCCTCATCCTCTGTACTCTCCAGACCTGGCCCCTGTGGACTTTTTTATTTCCAAAGTTGAAAATCCCAATTTTATGATGAAGATTTGCAGCGATAGATGAAATAAAAAAGAGAATTTGCAGACGGCATTTTGTGCACTCACGCAAGAGTTGTACTGAGACTGCATCTGGAAGTGGAAATGGCATTGGGAGCTGTGTATCAGTTGTGGAGAACGGTATTTTGAAGGAGACGATGGACAATAAGTAAAAGGTAAGCATAGGAAGATTTTGCGGAGGAAGTTCTGGAATTCTTTGAACAGGCCACGTAAATTGCTTCAGTAGGTGCACATGCAACAGACGTCCATGTGTAGACAAAATTAAAATGCATTAATGTTCATTCTTCCGGGCCAAATACCTGAAATTTTAGAACAAAGAGAACTTCATATCAGTTCTTTTGATGTAGCTGAATTATTGTTGGCATACTGTGTCCTCCAATTTTCACCTAGGGTGTACTCAGGATTGAATGTTAAAGGAATCTAGCGCTTGATCTTGAACACCCAACCAGATATACCTATATTACCCCTTTATACAGACAGAGAATTCAACAGTGGCCTTACATAATGCAAATATACATCCCCAGCCCAGATAACATATGCAATGAAATGTTCACAACCTTAGTAACTATAGCAAACAAAGTATTGTGTGTTTAACAAAATTTGGTGAGAGGGTGTTTCGTCCCTTAAAGGACAAAAAGTATCTTTGTACCAATATTGAAACCTGATGAAATACCCCACATTGTAGACAGCTACACACAGGTTAGTTTAATGGTGAATGTATGCAAACACTTTAGAACAAATGTTCAGACTTTGCTGATGTCTGGAAGCAAGAAATTTGCTTTCATCATTTCAGTATGGATTTCTAAGATCTAGATTTACACACCATTCATGACTGGAATGCCGTCAGGGAGGCCTCCAATCTATTTTGATACAGGTGCCAGTCTTCCTTGACTCACAAAGGCATACAACACAACATGGTGACACCATATCTTACCTATGTTACACTGGTGATGCTAACTACCAGCTTTTATTAAAATTCTTACTCCGCTGGTATTTCTGAGTGAATTGAAATGGCTTTTAGTAATCAACGTGTACGAGAAAACAGGATCCTTCAGTCTTCAGTGCTACCTTCATTGCAGTTACTATGAAAACAAGTGCCGCTTTTTCGAGATGAAATGTATCATCAGCCTTACATGTTGGCAATTTCTGTGTTTACTATAGTCCTGTGTCACTATACTCAGCATAACATTTTCAACTGGTCGTTCAAAAGACATGGTTATGAACACATCATCAAGTCTTTTTATTTTGCGTATAGAATCATGTATTAGGTGCTTCAGCACAATTTGTTCCCATCACTCACACCCTGAAATAAATCTAGAGGCTGGAGTGATAGACAAATGTCATTTTCTAGGACTGACTTTGAATGCAAAATGACAAGATTACTGCCCAGAAAGCAGTTAAAGACAACCAGTAACCAGAAATTAAACTACCTTTTTCTTCCTGAGGAACACTTCTTGGGGAATAAATAGAAATATTAACCCAGTTTGACCATAAGTATCACTTATGGATCAGCAGCATCTTATATGTAGGCCTAAAATAACCCTGTGCACCACAAAGGAGTTGCCTTGTGACTGTAGCTTTCTAATTGAGCCCTGTCGATAGACTCCTAGTAGAAGCAGGTATTTCAGTGCCAATAACTCTTGTTTTACGACTTACTGTAGACCAAAACATTCCTGTGATGCAACATTTATCCAGAGATAAATCCAGGAAGTAACCCCTGAGTAATTGATTTATTGCACAGGTAGCTTATAGAAACACCATCATAACCAACAGAATTACTACTTTTTAGTGACCTGATGAATTTTGCAATCTCTTTAGGGCTTGTATTTTTTAAACTAGTGACTGGTGGTGGTGGTGGTGGTGGTGCATGCAGTGTGTAGAGGGGTGAACCTAATCCATCTGCATTTGATTGTTTATTACTGAGTACTAGTATTTCAGACACGCTGGAAAACAGTTCTGTTGTATCAGTTGCATGTTCTGTATAAGGACCAGAATGAGGATGTTGAAGATAAAATGCATTTAGAAGTAGGCAGGTAGCAATTTGCTTCCTCACGCCTGATGCAAACAAGATGGGAATTAGTGGTCAGTAGTGGTGCAACATTGTATGTTGGCTACAGTAAATATATTTCCATATCCCATAGCATCACTATGATTGTTATATGTACTACTTAAGTGTTTTATTTTTTCACATTACGTGTAAAGAGTGCTTTGAATGGAAATATAACTTATTTTACATAATGTTGCTTTCAGTGGGGAGCAAAGGCATTTCGTAACATGTTAATAGTGCCTCCGGGTTCAGGAATTGTGCATCAAGTGAATCTGGAATATTTGGCAAGAGTTGTGTTCAGTGACTCAGAAGTATTATACCCTGACTCAGTAGTAGGCACTGATTCTCATACTACAATGATAAATGGAATGGGTGTTGTTGGATGGGGTGTTGGAGGTAAGAATTATGCCTGACATTAAATTTGCCTGTAAATATCTTTTTACTTAAGTTACTTCATTTTTCTTACATTGCTGTTCTGTAATTGTTAAGCCAGCAAGGAGGTAAGATTCACTGACTTGCCTAGTTCTCTATTTATGTAATAAATGTGTGGGTTCAATGAAACTGACTCAATGAACATTCATTTGTCACATTACTTACAGTTATTGGACTAGCTGGTGTTTGTGGAGGGGCTTAAATGCATTCCAAATTTAACACTGGTGAAAACAGAGTACTCAGTTTATGAATAATGTGCATCATGTGATCTTACCAGCATTGTAAATTACACTAGGTTACAAAATATATCAATTAATTTTCAGAACATCCTGAAAGAAAAAAACCATACTAAGAAACATTGAACTAAGAACTTTCAGAATGGAAAATAATACTGAAAACAAATTTGTAATGTAATAATTTCAAACAATGGAATATCCATGATGGAACGACAGTATTACGAGAGAAGGATAGTTGCTACTCACCACATATGGAGAGGTCAGACAAAACTTTTGGCCAAATGGGCCATCATCAGAATTAGACAACATACACTTATGCAAATGCAACTCGTGCACACGTGACCACAGTCTCTGGCTGCCAAGCCTAGATTACAAGTGGCAGTGCATGATGGGAGGAGCAAACTGGATGGTGGAGGTAAGGAGGCAGCTGGGGTGGGGAAGAGGAGGGATAGCAGGGGACAGTAAAGTGCTGCTTGTGGGAGCATACAGGGACTAGGTTGGGAGAGGGTAGGGCAGCTAGGTGCAGTTGGGAGGCTAGACAGAGGGCGGGAAGAGGGGGAGAGTGTGGCAGGAGGAAAGTAGAGAAGTAAAAAGACTATGGGTGTGTTGGTGGAATAGAGGGCTGTGTAGTACTGGAATGGGAACAGGGAAGGTGGATAGGTGGGTAAAGGACAATGAGTAAAGAAGGTTGAGGACAGGTGGTTCATGGGAATGTAGGATATGTTGTAGGGAGAGTTCCCACCTGCGCAATTCAGAAAAGTTGGTGTTGGCGAGAGGGATCCAGATGGCGTAGGCTGTGAAGCAGCCATTGAAATAAAGAATGTGTTGGACAGCTTGCCCAGCAACTGGGTGGCCCACTGTTTCTTGGCCACAGTTCATTGTTAGTAATTCATGTAGAGAGAGAGTTGGTTCTCATGCCCACACAGAACTTAGCAGAGTGGTTGCAGCTTAGCTTGTAGATCACATGTCTGGTTTCACAGATAGCCCTGCCTTTGATGGGATAGGTGATGACAGTGACTGGACTGGAGTAGGTGGTGGTGGTGGTGGTGGTGGTAGTAGGATGTATGGGACAGGGCTTGCATCTAGGTCTGTTACAGGAATATGAGCCATGAGGCAATGGGTTGGGGGCAGGGTTTGTGTAGGGATGGACAAGAATATTGTGTAGGTTCGGTCGGTGGTGGAATACCACTGGGAAGGATAGTGGGTGGACACTCATTTCAGGGCACAATGAGAGATAGTCAAAACCCTACTGGAGGATGTGATTCAGTTGCTCCTGTCCTGGTTGGTGCTGAGTCGTGAGGTGAATGCTTCTCTGTGGCCAGACATTGGTTGAGCACTTACAAAAATAGTTGAAGCAACTTAATTGGTTCGCATTGGGATGACAGCGATAAGGCATTGCCATGTTTCTGTATGGTATTGCCTGGTGCAGCAGGGAGCGCTGGTTGCTTCATGCAATTGTGTCTTAAGATATAAGTTTAGTTTCATTAGATGTGCATAAAAAAATTGTTTCATGTAAATGAAGCAAAGCTACATTCGTCTCTCTACTTAGTTTCTCTGTAAAGTTTTCACTACATGTGTAAATAATTAAAAAACCATGGTTTCTAGATATGCGTATGTTCCCCGCAATGCAGTCATTCTCATTGGATTCTAAGGCAACTATTCGGTTAAAAAAACATTTTTTTAAATTTTTTTTTATGTCCTATAGTTACACATCATTGCTTGGTAATGAACTGGTTTTCTTTTCGCTGCTGCCACATTTATTGTGATATTTCAAAAATAAATAAACCACTGGGCATATTTTGAAAAGATTCCAATGAAGAATGTAGTTGCTGGACAGTTAACATTTGGTGATTTTTAAGTCGTACATTGCTGCATACAAAATATAGCTAACATTTCAATTTTTTATTTTATTTTATTTTATTTTATTTTATTTATTTATTTATTTGTGGAAGGAGAGTGATACGTCTTTCCATGATTGATAAAATGTTTGGGGTACATTGGAGGCTTCGAACAACAAGGTTGTCAGCTAACACGTGAGGCTAAAGCCGTCTGGTATGGCCTGCTACACGAAGTGCAGATCTGTCGCACATTTCTCTTCCTTATATGCTGCTGATACAAGCCAAAACTAGAAATAAAGAAGTTTTTGGAATGGAAAGACAAGGAAAGTCATCAGCTGATGGTGGTGATGGGATATTTTTTCAGTCTGTACTCTCCCATTTCAGGAAAATTCCACATGCGTAAAAGAGACATGAAAACTAAATTCTTGTTATTTCTGAATAAGCAGCTGGACAGAACTGAAAAAGACAAGTTGATATTTTCCTTGCCGTGGAATTCTTTCATTTCTTCGAAAACATTGTTTACCTGTATAGAGAGTTCAAACAGTGGAAACTCCAAGTTGGAAAATCAACAATATTGGGAAAAAGGATAGATTGCCACTCTCCATAAAGATGACCCTGTTGAGTTTCAGACAGCCACAACGAAAAGACTGTTACACATTATAGCTTTTGGCCAGGCTGTGTTCAGCAAGGAAAACACAAGCAAATACATCTTCTGCATATATGATCACCAACATCAGCAACATTGACCTGAATGTGCACACACGGTTGTTGCTTCCTGTGTGTAGCACACCTGTAAAATATGAGATGGTTTTGCATTTAACGTATGTAAAACGTATGTAAACTGCATGTAAAATAATCACAGAATACTGAAAACCCATTGATACCATATTGGATAACCATTTAATTTTAAAATGTCTGTAGGAAAATTACAATGAAATTGATCTAGCTTCTTTTACTCTTAACAGCCATCATCTTGGTTTCATTGGGTAAGGGATATACAGAAAGGATGACGCGTTAATGTACACAAATATCAGAAAGAGAGATACGGAAGGAGTGAAAGAAAATGGTTCATGCAATTACATTTAACACAAAAAATGTAAGGTATAACATGAATTCTCTCTGTGTTATGTGTGTCGGTATCTCTGAACACCTGTAAAATGTTTTATGTTCAGATAATGCAAGTGGTGTGAAAGGTGGAGATAAAATAGCAATACATTGTTGACACTTTGAAGAAGCAAAGGAAACCAGAGGAGGATATTTTGAAAATATCGATTAATCCCATTCGTTAATACTGTTTTCAAATATTGGATTGACTGAAGTAACTCAGAATGCAAAAGCCAGTGGGTGGGTCTTTATAATTTTTTATTTTTTAATGTAAATATCATACCACACTTCAAAGGCCATTCTCTACATATGTGTGTATAAGCTGTACTGGCATAATAATTCTTGAAAATCTCATTGGGTTTTTTGTCAATAGATTACACCCATCAAAATTCTGTTGATGGAATTTTAAGTGCCAAGCTTTCTGTGACAGAAATCTTCCCTTAAGGTGCATTTAAGTAAACCATATTTTCCACTAATATTGATGTGTACTGCTGGTATTTGTCGATATATTGCTGAGAGGTTGCTGGTGTTGCCAACCAAAGGTAGAGAAAATTTCATATTGCAGGGCAATATTTAATCTCCTACCATCTATGTAAATGCTTCCTTCTTGCTGTCATCTTTGTTTCCTACTTTTCTCACCCACAATGGTGCAGTCAAGCATGTAAGTGGAAAAAAATTCACTTTTGTTCTAATTTTAAAAATTTGTGTGCATGCATCTAGCCACCTGTCTTGTCTAGTGTGTGTGTGTGTGTGTGTGTGTGTGTTGTCAAGCTGTTGCTGATAAGGTCAGAAACACAGTCTCGTGAGCTGCTTTATGAGGATGGTTTGAAAAGTTCTCGTAATCACCATGAGAGGTCAGTGCTAGCGCAACAAGTTGTTCATGTGATAGTCGTTGGACTGTTGCATTTAAACATGTGCCACGTCAGTGCTCTTGGAAGAGAGCTGCAGCGGTGACGTGGCTCTGTTGTTGTTTCTGCGTAGTGATTTCCGAAGATTTGGGGAGGGGGGGGGGAGGGGATAAAGATTTGAGTAGTGATTAAGTACTTCATAAAGAAAGGTATGAAAGCAAAGGACATTCATGCAGATTTCGAGAATACGCTGGGGAATCTGCTTCTTCATATTCAACTGTTGCCACGCAGACAAATGAATTTAAATTTGGTCGGGAGAGCTTAGATGATGATGATGTGCACAGTGGTCGGCCAAGAAATCATTGCTAAAGTGCACAAAATAGTCGTGGAGGATCACAGATTGAAAGTTTGTGAAACTGCTCGTGCTTACCAGATGTCATTTGAAAGGGCATATCATGTTTTAACTGAAGAATTAGATATGAAAAAATTATCTGCAAGATGGATGCTGTGGCTCTTGGCACTGGATCAAAAATGCATGAGAATGGACACGGCAAAATTACATGAACTAAGTTATGAATTGTTGCCACACCCACCTTATTCACCTGATAGGCTCCATCAGATTTCCATCTCTTCCCAAAACTGAAAATTTTTCTTGTTGGACAAAGATTCACTTCAAACAAAGAACTGATTGCTGGAGTTGGCAGCTATTTTGCAGGCCTGGTGGAAACTCATTTTATAGATGGGATCAAGGCACTGGAACATCGTTGGACCAAGTGCATTAATTTAAAGGAGAATACATTGAAAAATTAAAAAAAACTTCAGTGATGTAAGTACTTTTTTTTGTATTCCATTCTGAGAAATTTTCAAACCACTCTCATATGTTTCTGTGTGCTGACTGGAAACCTGTGCCATTTCATCAGGATGGTGGTACAACAAAGTGTGTGGTGTCATTGCAATAAAACAAGATTAAATATTACTTCCTATATTCCTCGGAGTGAAATCTGCTGGATCTAGAGGCAGAATCGGGGCTGCCAAGCATCGCTGCATCAGTTCCAAGCACAAGCCGATGACTGAGTGAGGCATGTTGACCACCAATTGGCACTTCCCATCAGTTGGTCTGCTACAAAAGACACCATAACATTGTACTGTATGTGTTTGGCTCACACACTGCCCTGAGAGTCCTCGGTTCCTCTCAGGTCTGCCTGTGTTGTCCCATCAGATGGAGAGCGATGTCGAATTTCGTGATGCCGTTGTGCCATGAACTGGAACTGTGATGGTAGACTTGTGGACTATGAGCAGTGGTGGCTTGAGTACTGGATGCTAGTTTGGAGTTATCCTAGTTTTCATATTTGTGGTCATCACATAGGGGAGTGAGAGTATGAACAGTATTTGAACAATCTCACACAGGATGTTAGAAGATGAAAATCAGAGAATGGAGTGCGAAGACGTAAATGCCATCAATCCTACTGATCAACTGCATCTAGGCTTGCAGGGTGGAGCATTTATAGCATTGAGGGGCCACTTTACTGTGTGATGTCATTTATAGTGACAGAATTGCTCATTATGAGTCATTGTCAGTCTTCAGTTTTGCTGTATTGGGTTAATGAATTTGTTTCACTATCACAACAGCTTTGTCAAACGTGTGATAGGTGTTGTAGCAGCCTACTTAATACCTACTACATAATGTTATGAGAAAAACAGAGGCAGCTGTTGATATCATAGTTTTTGTGACTGACTGCATTTCGAAATGTTTGTGTCTAGTGACTAGCTCGTCGTGATAGTTCTGTGCACTTGAGTAATGCCAGGCTGTAGGGCCCTAGAAGAATCTTCTCTCTTCCATTCCCTTGCTATCTTGGCTTCACAAGAATGTTCTCTCTCTCATTCCCTTGCTATTTTGGTGTGCAACAATATAAATAAAATGTACTCTTACTTCAGACTTACCATAGTGAAATCCTTCAGTGTTATCAAAGCACTTCATATTTCATGTACCAAGAGGCTTATGTGTAGTGCACCGTGGTGGTACACTAAACTTCTGTACGAATCAAGAGCTGCTAAAAACTGAAGAGTGATTGCCAGTCAGGTTACAGCTGGTTTACAGTTTCTTTTATTTTATTGGTTTCAGCCATCTTGGACTAATTGCTTGTACAATATACTCTAAATTGTTTCTACATTTTGATAAAATTCCAGAAAAGATATGTATCAAGTATCAGTTCATGAGTTACATTTTTTTAAGCATTCCACTTACTTAAAACAGAGCATATATCCAAAAGTGTCTCTTTATTTCTCGTTTTATTCCTGGTATGATTTAAAAGCAGCAGACCTCCAGTCACTTCCACTAGCTCCTATCCTTGCATTTAGTGGCAGTACTGTGGCCCTTTCAACACTTCTAGTCCAAAAATGTATTACCGTAGACATTACTGGGCAATAGTGGCTGGTAAGGTTGTAGTATATTGGCTGCAATTTGTATTGCTGCTATGTTGCCATACAAAAATGTTGCGATATATTGTCAGCAATATGCAATTTTTATGACCCACGTATGTGTACCTTTAAAGACTCAGAAATCTTTTGGTAACATAAAGTTCAGTGACAGGTTTTCACAAATTGCCTAAACTGCTTGGAGATCAGTCTCATTTCTCATGAGATTTTATTGTGTGTCTGTGAAGACTAAAATTAATCATCAATTTGAATTTAGACCTTGACTGCTGTTAGAATTTAGTAGTTTAGGACAATAAATGGTCAGTTCATTAGTGCCGTTGCACAGAAGAAATAGGTGAAAAATCTAGTTAAAAATAAAACAAACAGTACAAACATACATGATTTTAAAACACGACACTGACATCAAGAGATTCTTGGAAGATCTTTCATAAAATTTAGATAAAACACCTGAAGTAATTGTATAAAATAGCAGCACAGATACTTTCAAAAAAGGGCCAGATTACTTAGAAATGATTGGGTGACCAAAAACTTCTGCAATACACTAAAATCTCAAACCAAATGTTTTGGGTAGAAGCCCTGATGATACACACAACCTTAAAACACGAACCTCTCATCTTTGTCATCTAAAATAGAGGGCAGGTTCTGTGAGATATGTAGGTCTGCTCTCAGGTCATCATACAAAAAACACACAATTGAAAATCCAGTATTGAAAGCTGTGTTGCACATCTTTGACTCACTCCTACCATAAGATGAAGCCACGTGTTAAGGGGAAACAACCTACTTATGGCCTTGGAAGAGCCATTTCCGCAGCGCATCATTTTAGAAAGTTGGTGAGCCACAGTCACACGAAAGGTTTCACTGACTGCATCTTGTTGCTCCTCGTACTAACACTTCATCATGTGGGTCACATTGGTGATTGCCAGTCCACATTGGAACGGAACAGCTTGCAGGAAGTTGAGGGGAATAAGCCTTGTTGACAGGTTCCCTTCCCAGGTCATTATGTGCTCAGAAATCCAACAGAAATTTATTTCCTTTTTCTGCTTTTGCAAGATAAGAATGACATCTTAGACATCTGAACAATAGCAAAAAGGGTGCTTTGGGAATCTGAGCAAGTGAATTTCTTGTTATGATGTCTTCTCATCTGCCCCTTAGGATAGAAGACCATTCCATACAGTAAACTGCTCCAGGAGTCCTATGCCAAGGATACATTCAGAGACCATGACAGAGCAGCCATCCTCATAAAGGACAAGGCTGCTAACATGGACAGGAAATCTAACCTCATGAGAGACAGTGTCTGCATCACATGGGACGTGCTAGTAAACATGATTTGCGAATGCAACCCTATAAAACATACATTTTTTCCCTTGTTCATATTGTTGTCCTGTTGTTTTGTCTGTAGTGTACATGCTTAAACAATGCAATATCTATGAACATTTTAAAAACAAAAAGATAAGTTCCGTTTCCAGTCAGTAAGGACATCAGCTTATAAAACTTCACAAAACTGGACACGCTCACTCCAGAGAGAGCACTTCTATTTAGATAACATCAAATTTTATGGAAATTATTTCTGTTAATTTAATAAGAAAGAACCACAGCTTTGTAGAAAACATGGATGTTAAGTCAATCTCCAGAGTACCCATAGGAAATGTGATAGGATCATTACTTTTTGCATTGTATACAAATGAAAATGATCTAGCAGAAAGTGTCAGGCACTCCCTAAGACTGTTTGCAGATGGCACAGTTGTCTATAAGAAAGTAGCAAAATAGTCAGTAAATGTGCAGACGGATTTGAAGCCATGCTGACTTCAGACCTATGGCCAGCTGCACTAGGTTTCTTGGTTGAGCATGACGCGAACAGCCTGATCGAGATGGTTCCACAGATCATTGATTCAGTTTAGTTCCAATTCAAACCATACACATACACTGCGAGCTGTGGGGCACATTGCATTGTCCTGCTGGCAAAGGCCATTGTGCCTAAGAAAACCAAATTCCATTTAGGGATGGATATGGTCACCAATCATAAATGCATAATTGTATTGATCCTGTGTCCCTTCCAGAATGATTAAAATGTTCTCAAGACCATAATGCTTGCTCCTCCAGCCTGGATCCTTCCAACAGTTGTTGCAGGCTGTTTGATTTCAAGTGATTCACACTGTATATTCCAATGGCCATGTATCTGATGGTGCATAAAATGTGATTTTTCTGAAGAGGACACCTGTCACCACATAGTGTATGTCCAGTTCTGATATTTAGGTATAAATTCTAGTCTTCATCACCAATGAACAGCAGTTAACATGGTTGCATCAACCAGGCACATGCTGTAGAGGCCCCATCGAGGAGACACTGTTGGTAACCCCCTGGTTGATTTGGTTGATATGTTGCACACCTGTTTCTCCATAAACATCTCCACAGCCATTGTTCACTCCTGTTGTCTATGGCCCATGGTGCACCAGTTGCCTCGGTGCATGTTTTGGATAGCACCATTTTGCTGTTCAGTGTACTTTAACCACGGCAGTGTGTGAACCGTTTACAGAATTAAGAATTTTGGAAGTGCTTCCACCCATGGCCTGAAAGCCTATCATCATGCCCTGTGTGAGATCAGATAAATTGTTTAATTTCTGCATTTGACTGCACTGTTGCCTGTCCCCCTCCCTCCCCCCTATCGTGCCCCATGTGAGGACGACTTTAGATCTATCAGTGTAAACTCTAATAAAATTGGGTGGTAGTTTAGAACATTGTAAAATTTATTTTTAAAAAATATTGGGAAAATTCTTCCCGAAACCCATTCAATTCAAAAGATAACCTGGGTGTCTTCAGTAGCCAGACACTTCCCTACTCCACGTCTAGCTTTCAACCTTAATTCCATCCACATGTAATGTCTCAAGGCTCTTCTTTGCCCAGATCCCAAATGGCCTTGTTCTCCGCGACTAGGCTGTGGTTGCCAGTGCTGATGACTTTGAAACAGACAGAACCCATAGTGCTTGGTGTACCTTGAGAAAATGTTGAATAGACAGTGGAGGCTCACCAGCCTGTGCACATAAGCTAGAAACCAGACTTATTGGATAAGCTAGAGTTGACAGTCTAATGCTCATGGTGAACCACATCCGTCATTTTGAAGTATAAAGGCCTTGCTGATCGATGTGTGTGGTATTCAAGCTGGGCTGTGTGAGGTATTTATAAAATTACAGCAGATGTGCCTTGTCTGCTCCTAAACACCTATGACTTACACACTTTACAGTATTTAAAGCCTTGAGGCATCGTGATTTCAGGTCTTTAAGGAGTGGCAGCCACATTTGTTGCTCATCAAAAGTGAGGGCCACCTATTTCACCTTTTCCTTAAAAGTGAGAATTGTATCCCCCAGTTTTAAAACAAGTAAATTAAAAAAAAAGGGAGTAACAGCAATTAGAATCAACTATTTTCTCGAAAGAGAACTTGAAATCTGTGGTGTTAGCCCATTCTACAATTGGCTGATTGTCAAATGCAGTTGTCGAGTAGCTGTTTGCAGGGCTGGAGAATGTACAGGAGCTGGAGAAGGCATCTACGAATAAGGAACACTGTCCAGAAGTCCATTCCTCCAAGTAGTATCATAGGCATTTTCCAAATTCAAGAATACACTGATCAGGTATTACATACAAAGGAAAGAGTTTCGAATTGCTGCTTCTATCATGTTTCAACTTGTGATTTAATTGATAGTTCTTCCAGGTATGTAGAATTTGAAAGAGACATTAACTTTTGAAATATATTACCAAAATCAGATTAGAAACTGTTGAAGAGTTATCTTTAGAGTAGTTGTAAAAACCATAAATTCATAGAGAAGCTTCACATTCTGAATCCTATTTTTACACCTACAAGGTGTAAGGACCAATTAGTGACAGAAGGAGATGTTGCATAAAGTGCTTTAAAGGTATTCAATACAAGGCGCGGTAGGCTGCTTGAGCAGTCCTAGCCCAGATGTCCACAGCTCATGGTTTAGTGGCTAGCATTGCTGCCTTTGGATCACAGGGTCCTGGATTCGATTCCCTGCCAGATTTGGTTTTTCTGTGCCCGGGGCCTGGGTGTTGGTGTTGCCCTCAACAATTCATCATCATCATCATCATCATCATCATCATCATCATCATCATCCTAGCCCAGGCAGAAAGCCATATTCAGGCTACTTAGCTCAGGTAGACGCATTGTGCAATGACGACATAGTACTCAGCTCGGCATATAGGAAGAACATCTGAGTAGCCAAAGAATTTCTAGTAAGTTTAAGTTGTTTTGTCAATCATTGTGAAAAAATTGTGATATACCATGTGTTCTGATTCACTTTAATTTGTTTCTACAGGTATTGAAGCTGAAGCAGTCATGCTGGGTCAAGCAATAACTATGTTGTTGCCCCAAGTGGTGGGTTACAAAATAGAAGGAAAGTTAAATCAGTATGCAACATCAACAGATTTGGTGTTGACTATAACAAAGGTTTGTCTACAATAAAGTTACCTTACTTGATCCAAAGTACTTTGAAATTAGCTTCAGAAGGTTATCAGATGTTCTTATTGACACCTTTTGGCTTTATACTTATGAGGGAAGATTGTTACCTCAAAGTTTAATAGCTAACAAAACAAAAAATCATGAATGAACTTAACAATCAGTGCCTGTTGCGTTATTCAGATTTACTACGCAAAGTTTCTCCAGAAAGCAGGAAATCCTGGTTAGAGTCCTAGTCCTGGACAAATTTTCATTTTTGTCATTTCGTTCTACAGCTGATGATAGTCCATATCTGCAGTTGCGACTAGATTTAATGTATTTTGTAATGGATTTAGTCACCGCAACGCCTATTCCTTTGGACAGGCACACGTGTCCAAAGGAACTTTGCGTTGTAAATCAAAATAAAATAGGCACTGCAATTGTATTTATCTGCTGAAACCAAGCAAGTGACTTTAAAGTTAAAGGTCTTCTGTCTTCTTTATGGGAATATACATGGTGGATGTAAGAGAACAAGGAGTAGACACATCCTTGACAACATGTGAAAGTTTGAGTCTGGCCATGAGTAGTGCATGGATAGCAAAGTCTTAAGGCAATCACTCATGATAAGTGGGAAACTTAAGTTAGAGTGCTGGTCTGGCACAAATTACATCTGTTATCTACTTTTGTACATAGTCACCAATGTTCCCAACACATTTCTCCCATTGTGGTACCAGTTCCAATATGCCATGTTCGTAGAAGTCCTTTTGGTTAGAGTGTAGCCATCTGCGAACTGCTGATATCCCTTCCACATCTGTCAGTGTTTGCTGGTCAGGAATTTCTTCGTGGAAGCACACAGATGAAAGTCTGATGGTGCAAGGTCTGGACTGTATGACAGATGCTGGAGCACCTACCGCAGAAAATTTGACAGTTTTCTCATGAAAAGAAGCATTGTCATTAAGAACTTTGACACCATCAGCAGTGTTTGTTAGAAGGACATGACCCATCTTAAAGTTTTAATGGATGCTGCAGCATGCACACTGGTCCCGTCTTCCTCAAAGTCCACCAGTAACATTACATGAATACCTAGAACAGTGTCACAAGCACTTTCCTAGCACATTGAGTCAGTTTGATTCTTTTCATACTGTGGAACCAGCACATTTCCACTCCGTAGAGGGCTGCTCTGTTTCGAGCTTGTAGTGGTACGCCCACACTCGTCACCAGTGATGATTCATTTCAGGAAGTCATGCCCTTCTGTGGCTTAATGCAGTAAGTGATCCAAACTTATCGTTCGCTGGCACTTGTAGTTGCCTGTCAGGTTCCTAGGCACCCAGTTTCACATGCTGGTCGTTCAAAATTGCTGTCTCAGCGGCTCTGGTGTCTGTGGGGTTGCAGCTGCTGCTGGCCACCTGGAACATGATGAAATAACTAAGGTTTATGCAGCACTCTTGGAAGAATCCACACCACCTGGAGACATTGCAGTGAACTATACAGTCATCCCCATACATGTCCTGTGAATTAATTTCACTCAGTTTATGCCAGTTGGCTCACAAATATTGAACTACGCTTCACTGCGCTTCACAAATTGATGAGGGTGAACACCATATTTGTTTTGTAGTTTGGGCTTCTCACTAAAACTGCATGTGAAAACAAAATATTCTCCGTAGCACAAACTTGAAAGTACATTGTCATGAAATTTCAACATTCCAGCTGCAATACCAGAGACAAATTATTGTGCATTACTTCAGATCCTCCCTGGTATATGGTAAGAAGCCACTATTTCTTAAGTGTTCAAAACTTGTTGGTGAAACTACTTTCACAGAAATGAATTGGTGGCAGAAACAAGGCCAGTCAGGCTAACTCACTTCTGTAACACTGCTCACTGGCCACTGATTAGAGTATCATTTGAAAGACTTTCTACTCCTTCGTTAGGTAAAAGTTCATTATTTGCTAACATACCCACCATTGGTCAGATCAAACTTATTGGCATTTCATTTCGCCCATAGGCGCTAGTCCCACAGCATCGAGAAATAGCTTTAGAGTCCGGCTGTAAGGCATGAGTGGATAGTGCCATTTGTTGCACACCACCACCACGACTACTACTACTACTACTACTACTACTACTACTAAAAGGTGGGGGGGAGGGGGGGGGGATGTAGCCATGACCAGGGTTCAAAGCCTATCATTGCAAACAGTTGAATTTTCACACATTCTTTGTTCATTTAGTTTCTTAGATTCCACTACAAATTATTTATCTTTAGCTTCGTTGTTCAAAATTATTGTACATACTGGTGCTTTCTGTAGGTTTAAAGTATTTTTTTCTTACAGCACCTGAGGCAAATAGGAGTAGTCGGAAAGTTTGTAGAATTTTTTGGACCTGGTGTTAGTGAATTATCTGTTGCTGACCGTGCAACTATCAGCAATATGTGTCCAGAATATGGTGCCACTGTAGGATTTTTTCCTGTCGACAACATGAGCTTAGCCTACTTACAGCAAACAAGTAAGTAATTTTATAGTTTTTTAATTAATCAGTGTAGTATGAAAGTATTTTAAGCCACTAGCTTTACATATGAGTGAATCAAAAATAGTAAATAGCTTAATCTCAATTTTGTAGTACAGGAAATCCGCAATTTGGCATTGTTCAAAAAATAAGTCATTGTATATTATTTCTTACTGCTTACTGTTATCACGAAAATATGAAAAATGACCTAATTTGTAGGTGGTTCTCATCTTCAGTCTGAAGAATCATTTGATGCAGCTCACCATCATACTCTATCCTGTGAAAGAACTTATCAGTCTGTGATTATTGAAGCCCACATCATGTGAACCAGCTGATAGTACTCTTCTCTTTGCTTCCCCACCTCCCCCACTTCGCTCCAATATTAAATAGGTGACTCCTTGTCTCTGAATGTGTCCTTTCATATATTTCCTCTTTTTATAATATTGCCTTAAAGTTCATTTCCCTATGTAGCCTCTCCATATATTCATTCCACCTCTCAGCTCTACCTTCTTAGCTTAATACTGGTACTTCTGATATTCATACAGCTGCTTCCATTTTCTCCAAAATGCATCTTCAATTTTCCTGTAGCTGGTATCTATCTTTAGTTATAGATGCTTCTGTATACCTACTTTTGCTTTCTAGCCATTTTGCGCTTAGCATAACTCATTTTTAGATATTTGTATTCTGTTTTGCCTGCTTCATTTGCAGCAGTTTTATTTTCTCCTTCCCTCAATTAAATTCAATGTCTTCTGTGATA
The DNA here is from genome assembly GCF_023864275.1 of Schistocerca cancellata. Taxonomy (NCBI): domain Eukaryota; kingdom Metazoa; phylum Arthropoda; class Insecta; order Orthoptera; family Acrididae; genus Schistocerca; species Schistocerca cancellata. The sequence continues at coordinate 196,733,559 of NC_064630.1, forward strand.
TCCAAGGATTTCTATACCAGGCTTTGTCATTTTGTCTATTTGATTGTGTATTGCCTTCACTATTTAATTTTCCAAAGCCACCCCTTGATTTAGGAGATGACAGAATTCATCATGGGAGGTTTGAAAAGTTCTAGGAAAAAAGTACTTAAATCACTGAGACTTTTTTTTATTTTTCACTGTAGTCTCCTTATAGATTAATGTACTTGGTCCAATGATGTTCCAGTGGCTTGATCCCATCTCGAAAATGAGTTTCCACCAGGCTTGCAAAATAGTTGTCAACTCCAGAAATCAATTCTTTGTTTGAAGTGAATCTTTGTCCATCCAGAAAAATTTTCAGCTTTGGTAAGAGATGGAAGTCTGACAGAGCCATATCAGGTGGGTAAGGTTGGTGTGACGACATTCATACCCGAGTTCGTGTTTTTGCCATTCTCTCGCATTTTTGATCCAGCATCAATAGTTGTGGCACCCATCTTGCAGATAATTTTTTCATATCTAATTCTTCAGTTAAAATGTGATGTACCCTTTTAGATGACACCTGGGAAGCATGAGCAATTTCACGTACTTTGTCGGCAATCCTCAATGACCATTTTGTGCACTTTTGCAATGATTTCTGGAGTAGTGACACATCTTGGCTGACCACTGTGCGGATCTTCATTTAAGCTCCCCTTACCAAATTTAAATTCATTTGTCCATTTGGCAACAGTTGAATATGAAGGAGCAGAGGCCCCCCACCCCCAGTGTATTCTGGAAATTGACATGAATGTCCTTTGCTTTCATACCTTTCTTTATGAAGTACTTAATCACTGCTCAAATCTTTATTTTTTCCTCCCCTCCATCTTCGCAAATCACTATGCAACAACAACAACAGAGCCATGTCACCACTGCAGCTCTCTTCCAAGAACACTGACATGGCACATGTTTACAGGCAACAGTCCCATGACTATCACGTGAACATCTCGTTGCAGTAACACTGACTCTCGTGGTGATTCCGAGAACTTTTCAAACCACCCTTGTATTTCTGTTGCTGCCTACTCCACTTCCCCCACTCCCCCCTCCCCTACTTCTAATGAAGAAAACATTTTGGAAGCTAATGACTGATATGCCCACTGACCTGTTGCAATATTATAAATAATTTATCTAATTGGTTTTACTTCCATTATAGGCCTTAAGAGATAAAATATAACATAGCTTTCCTTGTAATTTACTAATTGTAATGCCATATATTGTGCTCCGCCATTACCTGCATAACTATTTTTCCAGATCGCTCAGAGGAAAAAGTTAAAATTATTGAAGAGTATTTGAAGCGTGTGAAAATGTTTCGTAATTACTCTGACCCATCCCAAGATCCTGTTTTCTCGGAGGTTGTGACTTTGGATTTGGGTACTGTAGTGTCTTCAGTTAGTGGACCAAAAAGACCACATGACAGAGTGTCAGTGAGTGATATGCCATCAGACTTCCGCCAGTGTCTTACAAACAAGGTAAGAAAGAACTTTATCTTTCACGTAGGCAGTATTAACTAAAATAACAGCAACCTCTGCATAACTGCCGATAATTACTCATTAATAATTTGGCGTTAACTGCAAATATGCATTGTAGGAATGGCATGTAACACCTTAAGCTTCTGTTTAATTTATCCTTTATTGTGTGACCAGTCATTTCTACAGTTTAAGAAAGCTGTGGATAACAATCAACAAAAAAATACTTTGTAAATATTCAGTTATGGGGAGGGGGCAGTACTGGCACTTGCATTTAAATTCAGTCATTTAACCCATTTTGGGAAGTATGTATGAAGTAAGATATAGGCATGAGTGTTGATGTGACATGGAGTAAAGAGAAACTGCTGAAATGACAAGCTTCTTCATATTTTTACTTAACATTTTGTAACTCTAGGATCTTATTTAGGGAAAGATCTGATTAAACTTTTCCTGTACAATTGTACACAGGCTCCATCAAATAAACTGAACTTTCAGTTTTAGAATAGGATTCATTAACTTATTTTTGTTGCAAGTGTGTTGCTAATTTTCTCCTGCTCTACAAAAGAAACAAATTTCAGCTACCTTTAATGTCTCTTCCCATTGCCTCCCACCAAGGTACCTTTATCTCAGCCTTAGGAGGGAATGTCCTGTAGAAAGTTAAGGTCATAGTGTACAGGTGTGATGGTATGGCCCACCATCTGTGAGATGAATCAGATGTTTGCACTTTGGGCATACGTCATCCCACTGTATCGGGGGCCCCACAATGTGGCAGCTGTGGACAATCGTTCCTCAAACACAATCCTTGCGAACACTCACTCTTTTTTTTCCAAATGTGCAGAACATCATTCTTCATCTTGCCACTTCGCCCAATAGGAACAGAAGACTCAGGAGTACAAATATATTGAGCATCTGGTGTTTGCTGAGACCCAGAAGCAATATGAACACGCACATCCTGTGGATATGACTATTAGTCAGGCTAACATCGCAACCATTGCCTTCCTCCCCACTACCCCTACATTCCCCAAACCAGATCTCCCACATCTCTCCTCTCCTGTGGTTCCTGCAGTACATTCTTTGGGAATCTCTTTCTGCACCCGGCTGGAGAAGCATTTTTCTTTGGCATCTACTGAACTGGTTATTGGGCTGCTCTTTGGGCGCTCTCCCTGGCAATTCCTGGACCGGAGGCTCGAAGCTAAACAATCGGTGAATGAGCCCCAGAGCTGTCTGCTCTTTTCTGTCCTCGTGCTCAGTGTGGATAACCTTTTTAACAAACAGAGGAGGAGGAGGAGGAAGATGATGATCCTGTAGCACCCCTGGATGTACCAGATCCCCATTGCAGTATGATTGTGAAGCGATTTTTGTGGATGTGGTTCCATCCCCACTAGTTACAGACGCTGATCCTGTGGCATAACCAGTCCTCCTGGCCAACAGTCACATGATCATTCAGTGGAATTCTAATGGATACTACTGTCACCTGCTGGAACTACATCATATTATTTCCTCTTCTGCGGTTTGGATTGTTATCAAAGAAATGCACTTAGATGATGACCATTCTCCAATGCTCCTTGGTTATTGTGCATTCTTTTGGAACCATGCTAGTCCCGAGAGGGCATCTGGAGGGTTCTGTACTCTTGTTCGTACAGATGTCAGTGAATGGATTCCCTTTTGCAGCTCGTTGGAGGTAATAGTGGTGGGGGTGCAAATGACCTCGGCAATTCCCATTTGCAATGTTACCTACCTCCAAGCAAGCCACTTGGGTTGAATTGACCCCATAAATCTAATAACTGCTCCTCCCCCCCCCCCCCCCCCCCCCCCCTCATTTTCTCCTACTTGGGGACTTCAGTGCACACTGCCCCCTGTGGTGAGAGTACCACTTAGTCTGTGAGGGGCTCGTAATTGACCAGTTTTTCACAGACCGTGATCTGTGCCTCCTAGTGATGGTTGTCCAACCCACTTCAGTGCTACCCATAGCACGTTTTCAGCTATCTGACAGTCTCTTCCCGTAATTTTGCGGCAGCTACATTGGTCACTACGTGATGACCTTTGTGACAGTGACCACTTTCCACTAAACCTGTCATTTCTTTGCCACTGCCAGTCATGCAGACTACCACATGGGGCACTTCAGAGCTGGTTGGCCTTTATATTCCTCTGCTGTTACATTTGCTGCCTCTGTTGGATTGTATTTATGAGCCTGTCTGTGCAAGGCACCTCAGACGGTATCATCTACTGCTGGAACTTCAATTCCCATTTCTACAGCCCCCCACACCTCACTGTTGGCCTGTGCTGTGGTGGACCAAAGATGTTCAAATAGCTTTTTAGGGTCACCAATGAGCCCTGTAACAGTTCAGATGGCATCCTTTGGAAACTAGTTTTATTGCTTTTAAGTGACTTCATGCTAAGGCTTGCTATCTAATCAGATGCAATAAGATGTCTCCTCACTGGGGACATGGGCCTCTTCATTTCAGGTGTGGGCAAAGCTCCATGGTGATTTGACCGCCAACAGTCAACAGCTGTTCTGGGTCTTGTTCTACAGGGTGGTCTTCATACCATTTCATTGGTTCTTGCAGACACCTTGCAACACCCTTGTAACAGCATTCTCTTCCTCTCCAGCTACCATTTACTGCAGAAGTGATAAGTTGAAGACATCCCCTTGTGTTTCACTCACCCAGCTGAATCAGGATCTTGCCTTGTCCCACAACACAGCCCGAGACCTTTTTTCAATTTGTAATCAGATGATACTCTTCAGTTGTTTGCCCAATTCATAAGCCAGGCAAGAACACATCCTCTCTCAACAGTTACTGGCCAATTAGTATGACCAACATACTCTTTGAGCTGCTTGAAAGGATGGTTGCCTGCAGATTATGCTGTGTTCTCTAATCTTGAGTCCTTTTGCCCCCCTATCAGCGTGGTTTCTGGAAGAGAGAATCTTCAACTGACTATTTGCTTAGATAGGCAGCAGTAATCTGACAAGCTTTATCTAAATGCCAACACCTTACCGCTAACTTTTTTGACCTTCACAATGCAAATGCAGCCACGTGATGTCATCACATTTTATGTTCCCTCAATGATGGGGCTTTTGAGGCCCTGTTACCAATTTTTATACTGCTGGTTATTACGAGTTAGTCAGTGCTTCAATCGGCTCCCAGTAGTTCCAAGAAAATGGCATTTCACAGGGCTTTGTGTGTTGAGTGTCTCTTCCTCATCACTGTCAATGGGCTAGTCACCTAAATTGGGCTCTATTCACCCCTGCTTTGTACATTACAATTTTTGTTTGCAATACAGCTCCCACTCTGTAGCCTCTGCCGAACACCAGCTCCAAGGTTGCTGAATGTCAGTGTCAAGGTGCCATCCAGCAGGCCTCTGCATGGGCTCTTTCCCATGGTTTCCAGTTCGCTCATACAAAGTTGTGGGTCATGCATTCCTGCTGTCATACTGCGGTCCACCCTGACGTAAACTTTTCTTAGGTATCCAGCACCTGGACATTGTAGTGTAATCACATCTCTCTCAAGTCGTCTTGTTGATAAAGAGCTGACTTGGGTGCTCCACATTCATCACCTGAAGACTAGCTGTGTATGGAAGCTTAACACACTCTGCTCCCTTACTCAAACATCTTAGGGTGCAGATCATGCTACTATTACCTTATTTACCAGCCCTTGGTTTCATCCTGAATGTACTACGGTTGCTAGGTTTATGATTCAGCAGCTCCTTCATCTTTGAAACTGTTCGACTCGGTCCACCATCACGGCGAGCGTCTGGCCGTTGGTCCTTTTCAGACCGGTCCTTGCCGAAGTGGGAATCTTCCCTCTTCAGATTTGACAGTGTTAGCTCTTTGTCTCCCGTGCATTCACCATTTGATAATTCCCTGATCATACTATGTATACCATTGTTACTGCAGACAAAGCGTATCATTCTCTTGATACCTGCCCTTGGATGAGGTTACCAGTTGGAAAGTGCCTCGCTTCCCTCTGCCAAAATCTCCCCTCTCCTCTCCATGTTTTCTTGCACACACCCACTTGGATTTTGCATAGGTCACATACTAGTACCAATCTCTTTCAAGATCCTAAAGTCTTTGTGGCCCCATGACCGTTCACCATCTGTTACATTCTTTTCTTAAAGATTTCTAGGGTGCTACCATCTTTTACACCAGGAGATCAGATGTGGTATGCTTTTACACCTCCTGCCAGTATGGGGTACCATTCGCTGCTGGAAACATGTAATGTGTTAACGGCATAGTGGTAGCTGTTAGGAGAGACGTCAATTTTATTAAAGGAGCCTTGGTGGGATGCCCACCTCCTTTTGGCCCCCTGTGCAGAGTGTGGATTTCAGGACTTATTGCCTCTTATATTGGTGGACAATTCATGATGTTTGACATAGTTATCAGTTTTCTTTGTGAAAGTTACTTTTATTCTCAGTTATAAGGTTTTAATCTACCTCCAGAACAGGGGCAGGGTGGTTGGAGATGGGGCATCCACAGCTATATGCTAGGTCTAGGCATTCCTCAACCATACCTCATTGACCAGCCAGTTCTTTCCTTCGTCCTTTCTGCCGCACCCAATTTCTTTATGTACGTGTTGCTTTTGAATGGTGAACACTCTGGACTTTCAGATCAGGGTAGTACAGCTGTGACTGGGATGTTTCCTGTCACATTCAGACTCCTGGGGATGGCCACCTTCTGACTTCTCTATTTCTTTCACCTTGATTTCATTATTGATGATGCAAAAGATTTCCATTACATTTTTAGCCTTCTTGCAATATCTATTATGAATCTCCCGATTAGATTAGAAAATGTTCTCAGTAGGCATCTTGACCTCCGGATGCACCACTGTTGGATTGAGGGATTCTGGTTTGTTTTAGGGTGCAAGACTGAGGTCATAAGCACCCATGTTGTAACCTTAGAAAACTAATAAGTAAAAGTAGTTAAAAGTGACTACATGTTAAGCCCAATTGATGGAAGGAAATACCTAAAAAGGACTTTCTCTTGGAGAAAGGTCTACAAACTACGCCATGGAGACATTGGAGGTCCTGAACCAGAGATTAAATGTCCCTCGCCATTTTGCTACAACGGACGGAAAATAAAAGGCAGTCAACAGTCCACACATCATTCACTAAAATAGCCAATAACTTGGACAACATACATACACTGGAATGTAAGCAGGTAAAAAAAAAAAAAAATACACATTTGGTCAAGAAATGGCAAACCATCAAAGGTGGTTGTTGTTGTTGTTGTTGTTGTTGTTGTTGTTGTTGTTGTTGTTGATGATGATGATGATGATGATGATGATGATGATGATGATGATGACAAAGTTACTAGTTAACAAATTGCAGTGGCTAAAAACACAGTTCCCAATACGTAACCTAGCTAAAATGATAATGGGATGAGAGGGCCAAAGAAGGCTGGCCAAGCTGCTGGGAGAAGTTTAATTCCCTGGAGCTGGTTTGAGTGGTGTTGCCAAAGTGACACCATTTGCCGACAGACGGAAATATGGAGATCATCCAAAGGAATGAAAGAGCTAGTAGAAAGAGAGAGGAGGACTGCAGCTGTAGCAGCAACAGCAACACCAGAAGCAGCAGCAGAAGTAGTCTCATCTCCCGTCAGAGGATTGATGATTGATGGACTTGCAATCTTGTGTATTTTCTCAATCTCCCCCCCCCCCCCCAAAAAAAAACCCACACCATTGTTGTTCTTTCCGGTGACAATGCTACAACACTCCCCATCTATTTATTTCAACAACTCTAGATCTGCAGTTATCAACACACTGCTCCTCTTAGCTGGAATGCTCAGGAACAGCCTTGCATCCTTAAATCATTAATAATTTCACATCGCAGTGGGAGGTATATTGTAGGTTCGGTTCACAAATTAATGGATAACCAAATTTAAACCAATAAAATTTGTAGACATTTATATAACAACTTATACAAATTTGAGAAAAATACTTCTTTTGGCTGTAGAAACCTCCAAAGACACGTAATAGGTTAGAATGAAATCTCCAGTTCCTTGTCACACCTGTAACTGCTGTGTCATGGCTCGCTGGCAAGTGGTATCACACCTGTAACTGCTGTGTCATGGCTCGCTGGCAAGTGGTATCACACCTGTAACTGCTGTGTCATGGCTCACTGGCAAGTGGTAGACAACAGTTAAAACTGCTCTTGTTGCTACAAGATACTTAGGGCTTAGATCATTAATTTGTTTTACGTTTAGTAACAGCACAAAGAGAATGCATAATAAAATTCTAGTTACCAAAAAGCAGCAGAGGGATGAATAATAAAAAGCAAAAACAAGCAAAAGTAGTTTCGAGAAGTGAGTTCAGACGAAAAAGGCAGGGGCAGGGGGAGGGGAAGAGGAAGTGATTGAGAAACAAGACTCCAGATTTCTCCCAGACTCCTCTGATTGCTCGGGAGCGTAAGTTCGTAATGTTTATGCATAGTATGATACTGCTTTCTGAGATTGCCATGTGAAAATACAGAGTTGTTTGTATGGTTATTAGTCACTATTCAGTAATATTTCACACCAGTATAAAATGTGACATAGCTGAGCCCTGAAATTTTTAAAATCGAAGTTCAAGTATAAGCAAATATTTGGCAGTTCACATGAAAAGGCAGACCTTACAGAAATCAATACATTTAAAAAATCAAACTCACTCGCTACATACACTGACAAGAAAAAATCACAACACCAGAATTATTAAATGTAGATTTATGAAATTTCAAGAATACATTTGTCTAGATAATATATTTAAGTGATTAACATAGCAATATCACATGTTAATGAAAGTGCAAGAAAAGACATTGCAAATGTGAAAAGCTTGTACTCTAATAAGCGGTGTAACTACCAGAATGTTGAATACAAACATGCATAGTGTCATACCAGTGCTGGATATCAGTTTGTGGGATGGAGTCCCATGCCTGTTGCACTTTGTCAATACAGGAACAGTTACTGCTGGTTGTGGATGATGCTGAAATTTCACATCCTATACAGGCCAGAATGGAGGTAGGTCCAGTTTATCTAGGCCACAGACAGGTTGGTTGCACTTCTCAAATGGCCTGCTCCTAACCAAAACACTGCTATCAATGGCTCTGAGTCAGAGCTGGCTTTCACCGGAAAACACAAAAGATCTCCACTAGAGTCTCCAATAAGCTATCTCAATTGACACCACTGAAGTTCCAAATGGCAGTGGTTCGGGGTCAGTGGAATGCACACTACGTTGCATCCAGATCGGAGCTGTCTTTGAAGTAACATATTTGTACCAGTCACTGTGGTACCAACTGCTCTTCCCTCTCAATAGTATCATGTGGCCATCTGGAGCGTGGTCTTGTTGCACTAATACCTTCCTGTGACCACTGTCGCCAGCCATCTTGTACTGTGACTACATTCCTGCCAAGTCTGTCTGGAATACTGTGAAAGGAACCTCCAGCCCCTCGTAGCCCAGTTACACAACCTCATTCACTCTTGAGCTGTTGATAATGTTGTGTTTGAAGAGGACAAAGGCATTCTTGACTAACTCACTACATCCAATGTCAAAGGTAGGTAAGGTAAGTTGCAGCACATTTTTGTAACAAACCTGATTTGCACCCTAATTGTGGCACTCCTAGTGCCACCCGTATGCAACTGGTATGAAATATGATTAGAAACCTTTCAGATGTAGAAATACGCCTACCAGCTTCGTTAATCTCCCCTGACTACTACTTGATGTTGGGATTTATTTATTTCATTCAGTGTATATGAGTGAAAGTAGTCTCTGAAGTTGTGGGAACCAACTACCTTATAGACAAGCTACAGTGATTGTTGCTTAGACAAGGTGGCATAGGTGTTAACTAATATGAAGTAGCAGTAGTGCATCAGCTCAGCAATTCAGATACTGTTATACATTGGTACTGCAATAGCTGGTTGCAGTCTGTGCAGAGATAGGTGCTCTCTGCTGATGAAGCATGCCTCAGAATAAATATTCAAGTTCTGAAAATCACTAAGTCAGAAGCCTGTTGTGCAACTAGTCTTAAAAAAATATTACGTCTATTTTTTACAGTGGACCATAACTGATAAGCAAAGTATGTGAGCATTATACTGCAGTTGTTTTTCAGAGGACAATAAAAATATTTAGTTATTTCATGCTGGTTGTTGCAAGAACAAACACTGACATTGCATCTGAAAGTACTAACAGGTGTTTTTCGTTATAGGATAATTTTATCCCAACAGCAAATAAAATGACATGCAACAGGTGACACAGAAGTTGTTGTATTTAAATTTCTGAAGTTGAAAAATACACGTGTCATACAAAAGAGAAGTCGCACTCAAAAACAGTCAATTTTACCGTTTTAATTCACTTTTAGCCATCCTTCAATATTGATATAGTTGCATACTTGTTTAATTACTGCATTTTTAGGACTTGCCATCATACCCACTCCATGTTGGTCACTCACGCATTTCAGTTGAAATATGACAGTTGCTCCTTTCTTTATCACCACTTTCAGCTCAACTGATAGATAACATTCCACACAAATTGCAAAAGAGTTTTGGTAGAACAAAAATCCACAATACAGACTTAAATTTTGTAAGCTAGCTGGATACTATTCAGAAGTATGAATACTGTCAAACATTTGCCACAATGAGTAAGCTCCTATGGAAGCACAGTGGGAAAGTATAGGTTGGTCAAGAAGAGATGCTGTAGCCATCAGGCTGGTCAGATACTTTACTCAACACAATAGGTGAACTAATCTTTTTTGAACACATTTTAATGGAAAACCAACAGTAACTAGTAATTAATGTGAGAAAGGCTAATGATACTATTAGAAATTTTAATTAGAACAATAGTACAGATTGCTGCCTTTATTTCAAACAAACAAATCGATTTGGCTTCTTCCTTTTTAAATCAGGTTTCATGCATGATATGTGCAAGAGCTAGATGATCACAACAGTGTAAATGAATTTTTAAAATATGAGTATTTGTTTTCATATGAAACTTTTATTAAAGATACACTTAAGTCTTCACTGTTAAAACTGCTTTATTTGCTAATCTCTTGAAATTAATGTGTCCAGTTTTTGTATTCTGGAAAAATGCTAAACACCAGAAGAGAAAAGTTTGTTGTTAAAATAATTTTCAACTGATGAGGGGTTAGGATAATGGCTCAAGTTTGCACACTGTTGTGAATTATCCAGAGTGAATTAAAAAGTTTAGGCAAGTCACTTTACCACAAACTACCAATACTTATCAATCTTAATATTGAGGTTTGCCTTGAAGTCCCTTCTACATCACACTATTATGATATGTGCCTGTGCGTAGTATGAACTACTGCATGAAATTTATTTTATGTTCAAATATTTGTTAGTCACAAATATAAACGGGCTGGTCAAAACTCAACTCGACAGTTTCTTTGTAGCCAATCGTATAAACATGATCATGAACCATGTGGTATGCATGTATTTTTAAAAACTACATTAGTCAGTGTAAAGTAGTGTACATACCTCGGTGTTGTTTGATTACATCTACCTGTAACAACACTATTTTAGTATCAATATTGTTGATGTTCACAATAAATCTTTGGCAAACATTCAATGCTGGTGCTCAGTCCAAAAGGCACTTTAAAATTCATAACATCTGTGTCATTTTCTTTTAGCTGTGTTTCAACATTTCTTAAGATGACCATAGCCACTAGATACTGTATATCTTATTACTCCTGCAAAAAAATATCAACTTCATCACACTAATCAGATAAAATGCCTGGCGTAAAGCCTCAAACCCCCTTACAACTGAGAGAATTTTTTCTTTTCCTTCTTCAGCATAGAAAGTTTACCTTTAGTACATTCAGCTGCCTTGTCAAATATCTTTGGCTACAGCTTGTTCTGAATTAGAGCATACAACGCTTGTGTACTTTTCGTCCCTCAAGTAAAAAGTTTAACCGTCTGCCTGGTACAGTTTTTCAGAAACAGATTGAGCGGAATTCCTATTTTGTGTAGACTGTACACCATAATTACTTATGTGTATCATCTCTGGCAACTGTACAAAATCCTGGAAGTGACTTTCCAGATAAAATACTCCTTGAAACCGGCTGTCTCAGCAAGTAAATAAAGTTAAGAAAAAAGTTTTGTTCCTAAAAAATTCCGATAGACATCTGAAATTTAATGTACATTTATTTATGGTTAATAGTGCTCAATGAAGGCTACTTCATTATTGTCACAACTTCATTTCAATTAGACGTAACTTGTCAAGCATTTGTCAACCAAACGGCATATATGCCCAATACTGGATCAGATGATTGCCAGTTAAGACTTCAAAGTTTCGTAAAAAAAAGGCTCATATACAGAGCCCCATCGCCAAAAAATATTTACAGCATCATATGGCTTCTTGTGGTCATGTAGTGTATCTTATACTAATTGAGAAAAATTTGTTGCATTTGCGAATTTCACATCACTTGCTTAATCCTGTATCTGAAACTTGAAAGACATAAAAAACATACCATCCATACTGTCCGTAGTTTAATCACAGAGAATGTTTATTCATCTTCCATTTATAGCTTCACTGGTGAATTTCTTGTTATCAGAAGCCATTTCTAAGAATATAAAGCAATATTAACACAATAAAATAGTCACTAATGAATCACAGTTTCAATTCATTCAGAAATTATGTTGAATAGCTAAGTTGGTTTAGGTCTCATTTTTACAATGTTATTTGTCTAATCTAAAATATGCTTAATGATGAGAATTTGCATTTTTTATGTATTTTGTGCAAGATATGTTAAGGAAAATAACTTGTATTGTCAAGTGCATTTTTCTACTGTATCATTACATCTGAAGTGTGATGCTTACAGTGAGATTGCTGCATTGTGAATGTTTGATTGTTACTAGTGTATCTTGTCTCATAACGATTGCCAAATGTGAAAGTAATTGCAGTTACAAAACTTCAGAGTAAAGCATCTATGTAGTGATTCTTAAGAGTTTCTATATAAGAGGACACTCAAAATTTTCTAACAAGGAAACCTCCCCATCCCCCCCCCCCCCCCCTCAGATTTAGTTATAAGTTGGCACAGTGGATAGGCCTTGAAAAACTGAACACAGATCAATTGAGAAAACAGGAAGAAGTTGTGTGGAACTATGAAAAAAAAAATAAGCAAAATGTACAAACTGAGTAGTCCATGGGTAACATAGGCAACATCAAGGATAATCTGAGTTCAGGAGCGTCATGGTCCTGTGCGTAGTGTGAGCAGCTGCGGAACAAGAGGTCCTAGGTTCAAGTCTTCCCTGGAGTGAAACTTTTACTTTCTTTATTTTCGCAAAATTATGATCTGTCCTTTCGTTCATCGACGTCTCTGTTCACTGTAATAAGTTTAGGGTCTATGTTTAACGGCCGCACCACAAAACCGTGTGATTAGTAGACGAAAGGACGTGCCTCTCCAATGGGAACCGAAAACATTTGATTACAAGGTCTTACGTCAACCGATTCCTCCACAGGAAAACACGTCTGATATATTCTATGTGACATTGGTGACGGCATGTGCGTAACATGACAGGAATATGTTGTCGACCCACCTAACTTGTACACTTGGCAAATGGGTAAAAAGATTCTTCTACCTTGCCCGATTTAGGTTTTCTTGTGGATGTGATACACTCCCAAAAAAGTGATGAAAACATAAGAGTTTGTCACATAAACTGCAACAAATGAATGCAACAGTATCACAGTTTTCCCTGTGCTCTGTCAAAACATATGTTTTTAACGTTTTCAAATTTTTCCGTGTGTAGACCGTCAAATCCTGCATATGTCCAAGCAAATCTGAACATGTCCTGGAATTTTGGAGAGCAAAGTTAATTATGTGCGAGTGCCTGAACTTTGCTAATTGTCTGAAAATAAAAAAATTAAACTTTTTACTCGAGGGAAGACTTGAACCAAGGACCTCTCACTCCGCAGCTGCTCACGCTAGCCACGGGACCATGGCGCTCCTGACTTCACACTCTCGTTGATGATGTATATCTTGCACATGGACTACTCAGTTTGTATATTTTGCTTATTTTTTCATAGTTCCACACAACTTCTTCCTGTTTTCTCGATTGATCTGTGTTCAGTTTTTCAAGGCCTATCCACTGTGCCAACTTATAACTAAATTTGAGGGGGGTGAGATGGGGAGGTTCCCTTGTAAGTACTTTCCCATTTGCCATTATATAGGACAACATACATCACAATTTTTTCACATTTACATTACAGTATAAAGTCACCACTACAATGTAGTAAATGCGCACATACATCACACAAAACATCACACTTAGACACCATAATACATAATAGAATACATGTGCCAATGAGGTTATTTTCGAAAACATATCACACATAAATCAAATAACAGTGATGGTAGCAGCAAATATTTTAATAACTAAGAAAGAATCTACTACTTTGTATAGACTCCAGGTCGGGTGTACCAATTGTATGTCAAGAATGTGTGTTCTGTTGTGCACTGTGAAAATAACTTTCCACATTACATTGTTGATAGTCTTCAGTGAATTTCACTGAAGACTTAAGTATTGAATAGAAAATGTGAAAAATAACATAGTGAACAATGATTTTACACAGTTCTACAACTGTATGCACCTGGTTTCTGAATGTCATTTTTTTGCCAGCTTAGTTAGAAAGATAAGGCATGACTAACCAGTTACCATATTGTAATAAGTGTTTCAAAGAAGTGGTACTCTTGTGCACACAAAATGACTATTCTAGACATACCTGTCACTGGTAAGTCAGTGTGCAACATTTACGAATAACGGCAAACAGAAGAATTTAATCTGCATTTCCATTCACTGCTAAAGGAGTGCAAATGTGATACTCTTGTTTACAAAAGTCATATTCTACACATCAGTCAGTGTAATGGACGTGAGGGCTGTTTTTCCTGTTATTTGTAACATAACCAATCTCACAGGCAAATAACCTACCTGGCAGTTCCTTGTTACATAGTCTTCGTGCAGGTAGATATTTGTTGGATAATTCAACCATCCATGACCATGTCATGATTCTCTAGTGGAAAGGTTGCTTTTGTAAAAACTTCCAAACATTCTTTCCCTAGTCCGCCTTCGTTTCTTCTTTTATCACTGAGATTTCAACAATTGACGAATGTGTGTTGAGAAGCTGCAACATTTTCTTGCCAGTGATTGAAGTACATTTGATTTAACATGTTTCTCGACATTGTTGTATTGCGTGGGAAAAGAGAGTAGCAAAATCTGCACACCACAGTTTTTCAATCTCTGGCATATAAGCTCTGTCCAGCATATTGCTGAGCCCTTCCATGCATAGCCATGTGAACCATACTTGACAGCTCTAAAGATCGAAATGGCAAGGTGGTAGAAGTGGAACTGAGGTAAACTATCAGTGCAATGGCTGATCAGAGAAGCTGCATTGATAGAAACCAAATGATATCACCTCTGATTGATTTGTGGTCGTTGCTAAGATTAGCTAGCAAACAATATGCTAAGGTTCATCATGTTTATGAAACCCGAAACGACAATGTGAATTAGCAATAACCAAATTGTTGAGTGGTATTGCATTCGAAATCTTTTTTTGTTGACATATTCGACACATTAAAAACTTCGTTGTTGGAAAGTTTAAGAAGGTGGCCTTGAGAAATCTGTAGGCCCTAATGGTCAACATATTTTAATAAGCCTCTTCCTATTTCTGAACTGGGCTTTGCCTCTTACTGTATAATTCCAGTAGCCAAAAATGTATTACTTTATTGGTATTTATATGCAGAAAAAAGCTATTTGAAAGTAACATTGAAAAAGTAGTTGATTTAATACAATTTGCTAAAAAATAATTACCGTCCATCTGCAAATGAGAGCTTCTCAGGTCAGTGCTGATACTCCACACTGGCATGTATGAATGTAAGAATAGTGAATATGATGCAGAAGATGCTAAATAAACCTGTGTCCCAGGCCGATAGGAGGCTGGTAACCCAAAGTGAAACAGTTTAATGAATGTAGTGACTGAGAAAGTGCATCTGGGTAGACCAACATACTTTTCCAAATGGCCGGCAAAACACTAAGGCATCCAGAATGGTAAAAACTGGTAGAGATTTCTTTTCATTAAATTACTGAAGTCAGTTGCATGATAAAATACTGTCAGATTAAGACTAGACTGATAGTAAGCATTTAATATCAATAATTAATTAAATGTCAATAATTAAAAATTCTGTGTTGAAAATTACTCTGCCAGCCAAAAGGACAAGTGGATACATTATTACTTTGTGGAAATACCTTATTGCTCAGCTTCACATTAGCCTCATCATTTGAGCACATCAATATGGCAGCATCATATCCTACACCTCTTCAGTCATTTCTACTTATTTTTGGTATACAAATGTCTTCACTTAGTGGTATTCATGCAATCTCATGTCTGCCTTAGATTAAATATTTAGTGATCACTTCTTGTTACTAGTCAGCAAGTTAAATGGTTCAAATGGCTCTGAGCACTATGGGACTTAACTTCTGAGGTCATCAGTCCCCTAGAACTTAGAACTATTTAAACGTAAGTAACCTAACGACATCACACACACCCATGCCCAAGGCAGGTTTCAAACCTGCGACTGTAGCGGTCGCGCGGTTCCAGACTGTAGCGCCTAGAACCGCTTGGCCATCCCGGCCAGCTCAGCAAGTTAAATCAAAATTTTGTTGATATGGGTAAGTGTGCAGAAATGTCACATGCCACCACAGGAATCTAGCAAAGATTAAATTGAATCAATTATTACATTATTAAATAATAGACTCCCATGGGTTAAAATGAAGATATTTCAAGTAGGGTTAGAAAGATCTTTTCACCATATATTAATTCTGTACAGTCATTTGGGCAATGTGTCTTTTAGGTGTAGCCATTTCCTGACAGGTTTAAATGTTCTGTAGTGAAATTAATAAGGTTAAAGAGAATGTAGACAGTCACCTGTCACTTTCTTTGCACCCCTCCCTCCCCACCCACTGTCTCCAAATTTTGAGAAGGCAACTTGTAGGATGTAAGAGAGCAGTGACACCTTCATACACAAAATGTCCTGGCAGTTTGGCCTCAGGAAAGGGATATCCACAGAGAAAGCAATTTTCTGCCCCCCCCCTCCCCCGCCCCACTCTCTCTCTCTCTCTCTCTCTCTCTCTCTCTCTCTCTCTCTCTCTCTCTCTGCGGGCACGCACACTACTGTCCCTCTGAGGTCAGTAGGAGTCTTTTTTGATTTAACAAAAACAATTTTATTGTGCAGACCATACAATATTCTGCATAACTATGAATGTTATGGGGTTAGCGGAAAGAGAGAACAGAACAGTAGTTAGATTCATATATGGGAAGAAGAAAGTAGAAGGAAGTCTCAGGGTAAAGAAATGGGGAAGAGGTAGACTGACTGGGGTCATGTAAAATGGGTTCTCTTCTGGATCCATTGCTCTTCTTGGTATACATCAATGGCCTGCCATTAAACGTGTGGTCAAAAACATTATTTTTTATTGTGTATGGCAAGTGTTGTGAATTTAGCTACTAGGGTAGTCAGTTGTGTCAGCACAGGTCTTTCAGAGACCATATCACTGAACTATAATAATATAAAACCTACAGTCCCTGACATACACTCTTATAAAATCTAAACTTTGTTCCAAGAATGGTCCATAATTTTAAATTTTTTGGACGTTAAGGTAAATGGAACTTTACTTGCAAGTATCCTTGCAGAACTAGCACTCCTGAAAGAAAGGATACTGCGGAGACATGGCGTAGCCTGCAAGGTTCGCATGAGAGCTTCTGTAAAGTTTGGAAGATAGGAGACGAGATACTGGCAGAAGTAAGCTGTGAGGACCGGGTGCGAGTCGTGCTTCGGTAGCTCAGTTGGTAGAGCACTTGCCCGCAAAAGGCAAAGGCCCCGAGTTCGAGTCTCAGTCGGGCACACAGTTTTAATCTGCCAGGAAGTTTCATATCAGTGCACACTCCGCTGCAGAGTGAAAATCTCATTCTAGTTTTTTGATATTAGAGATTGATAGTAGCAGCTTATGTAAAATTTGTATTTGGAACAAACACCATACTGCCCTAAACACTGATGCTGAAATCCAGTTCAGCCATCTTCAACTAAAATCTACTTTGATATCCATTGACTTAGTGATGGGTGTTTCGCTGTGAGGCCAGGCATACAGCATAAAGTGTGAGGCTCTGTTGTGGCCACTAGCAGCCACACAGCATTAGGCATGCACACAGTTCTGCTGTGGCCAGTGGTGGCCACATGATAGTGAGTGTGTTTATTCTGTTGACTTCAGTCCTTTGTTTTGTATTGTGTTCAATTTGGTGAAGTATAACATTTCTATTTTGCAAAAGAGGCTGTGATAAAGTGCCACTGCACAACATCTGTAAGATTTTACAGTAATTTAGTGATACTGTGCACATTTTTTGTATTTAATTCAACTTTATGCAGTTTAAATAATGTAGAACTTTATATTGTTTTCACAAAAATAATTTATCTGTAATGCAATCAGTAAATTTTAGTACTATGTTACATGCATATTTTACTCTTGGCTTATGGGAAATTTTTGAGAACATTTGTGGAAAGAAAGAGAGGAGGTCCTGATAACTTCAACCTTGAGAATAGTTTCATCAGAACAGTTTGCAAATTTGTGACTTATTTTTTGCTGTTTGGAGTGACATGCTGCAGGCCTGGATACACAGCTCACTGTTGCAAGTTAACAGAATAGAAATTATGGGTGTTGTGGTGCCTTGACAGGACAGTTGTCCAGAAAGGACCTAGAGGCAAGTACCTGCTCCAGGCAACTTGACCCAAATATGAAAAGAACAAAACCTATTTGTTACAATGCTCATATTATTCTATCTGCTCATGCTTTCCCTATCCTGTGCAAATACTGGACAATTACCTATTTGATGCATTTAGTACCAGAAACATTGACAATGTAGGAAAAGATGGATTGCTATTTTTATTGTTTAGTATCGGAAACACTAGCAGATGATTCTCCACATTCTGTAAAGTAGATGACCCATTGGTCTTCTAACAGGAGCTAGAATCAGTTCGAGTAAGAGCATTCAGAGCAGCAGTAGTTCAAATTCAGTTGTAGTGTATCAACCTCGATAAAAATCACTTGATAATATTAGACACACTGGTGTGTAGTAGTAGTAGTAGTAGTAGTACTAGTGGTGGTGGTGGTGGTGGTGGTGGTGGTGGTGGTAGTTTCCTTTCCTTTACATGGTTAAAATAATATTTGTAGCCAGTGTCTGTGTGGACCATGTGAGACATTTGAGGTTCAGTTACATAGTGTAACTGCTCCCTAAACAGAAAAAAAGTTTAATCAGATCCAACTCTTTTAGATTTTTTTCATTAATGAGGCTTGCAATCAGACCTGTTTACTCTGTAAAACAGGATTACACAATAGCAAGCCTTACTGCTAACTTAAATCTTGTTGCTTACTCACTGGACTGTGTAAACCTTTAATTCCATCCAGCACTGCTAATTTTGTGTCGCCAGCTATCTCCACTATAGGTGTCAATCAAAGTTGTTTTATCTGAGAGAGAATTCTAACGTTAAGAAATAAAAAGATCAAAGTTACTCAAATTTTATCACAGGAGCAGTGTATTTGCTTGAACTAAATCTGTTCATCTTATTTAAGCACCTGCAGCTAGTTATTAGCTCTACAAGCCAACACTGGGCTGCCACCAATCAGTGGTATTTACAGAGGGAGTGCCACCACTATATGAAATGTTTCAACACTGACTATTCCAGACAATTCTAACAGAGCTATCAACATGTTCTAGAATCTTCTCCAAAGCTTAACTGTGTTTGGCTTCAAGACAGTCTTACTCTACAAAATGTATGCTAACAAAGAAAGCCCCCTGTAACTGTATTGGAATCATTCTGCACAAATCAGTTGCAATGCCTGACAACACTAGAAAATGTACCCACGCTGTAATGATACTGCAAACACTTCGTATATGTAAAATCACCGTCCAAAATTCTGGTAGGATGAAACACTAGTACTTATCCTGCAAGACTACATTTTAGGAGTAACTCTTCAAGTAAGACTACTTGCTGTAAAGCAGATACAAAGCAATGCATCTAGTCAGGTATTACCTAAAATATTCTTGTTTATCAGTCATGTAATTATGACCATTATGTCTGAACTTGGGATATGTGAAAATTCTGACCATAAAGCATTGACACACACACACACACACACACACACACACACACACACACACTCACTCACTTTGTGCCAGCAGCCTGAAAAACAAAAGCTGAGAGCATAAGTGATTCTTTCCAGATATTAAATTTTTCATCACAAATAAAAACACCAGTCAATTGGCTTAAAAGAGCCTTTGTCTCTGCAAGAAATCTAAAAGCACACAAATCACCTGATTTACTTCAGATACCTTCAAGCAGAAAAGCACAATTGAAAAAATATTTAGGTAGAAAAACTGTTCCTGGTCATTTACCAATCTGCATTTTACAATGTAAGCAGACTTAAACAATATCATAATAACTAGCATTGTTTTTAGGAACAACCATTAAGTGTAATTTTCATCATATAACATTCAAAAAACCTCAAAGTAACCAGATGAGAAGTCATCTTAGACTGTCAGAAAGTGGTCATGTACCCAATACATTATTATTTAGCTTAGATGTATAAAGCTGTTGCTTATTTAACCTGTAGACTGCATGATTATTTTCATCATAGCTCTTTTTACACAAATACACAGTATTATATATCTTGCCATGTTCTCCATATACACAACAAAATAAACCTCACAAATAATCTTTAGCAACAGGAGCAAAAGAAAACATTAACTTGAATGTTAGCCAAGTTCATTGCTTTACGGTTCACATCAATTAAATGTGAGATAACCTTCATCTTCTTAGAACTAAGTTCACAAAAATATTTTTAAAGTGCAGAGTTGGAACTTAAACCTTTGTTTGTGAACAAACTGAGCCATCGTATTTCATGCTCCACTATAGTAGCATGTAAGAAGATTGTTAAAAAATCTGCCGTTGTTCCCTCATAATACCCTAACAAAAAATTGCGCCATGAAGGAATTAGTCAAATGAGACAGAAATCTGTAGATGTGATGTACCTGTACAGACAAACCAACCTCTGGCCATTATGCAAGCAGTTTTGGTTTGGCTTTGATTGCATCCTCCTGAGGGATATTGTGCCAATTTCTGTCCACTAGGCACATTAGATCATCAGAATCCTGATTTGGTTGAAGTTCCATGCCCATAATGCTCCCAGTGTTCTCAATTGAGATGAAATTTGGAGACTTTGCTGGCCAAGGTAGGGCTTGGCATGAAGACAAACATTAGAAACTCACACCCTGTGCAGGCAGGCATAATCTTTCTCCATTGTAAGCCCAGCATGACTTGGCATGAAGAGCACCAAAATGGGGGTAGAATATTGTGGAATATTGCAGTGTCGCGGGTGGCAACCAAAGGGGTCCTGATATGAATTGAAATGGCACCCTAGACCATCATTCCTGATGGTTGAGTTGTTTAATGAGTGACAGTCAGGTTGATGTCTCATTGCTGTCCAGAATGTTTCTAGACATGTCAACATTTCTTTAGATGCCCTGGACAACAATGAGATACCAATTTGACTGTCGCCCACCCCACCTCACTGCCTGACAACTGAGAGTAATGGTCTTGTGGGCACCATTTCTTTTCATAAACAGCCCTATTTATTTTTCATCTGCAGCATCCATTCAATACAGGCGTTCATTGTATATATTCTATGCTCCATTTTGTTGCTCTGCCTGCAAGCCATCTTGGGCTCAAGTTTCAGCAAGATAATGCCTACCTGCACATAGTGAGTGTTTCTGCTGCTTGCCTTCAAGCTTACCAAGCTGTACATCATCCAGCAGGGTTGCCAGATCTCCCTCCAGTTCAGAACTTTTGGAGCATCATGGGCAGGGCCCTCGAACCATATCGTGATTCTGACAATCTATTGTGGCAATTGGACAGAAATGTGCACAGTATCCCCCAGGACCCCATCCAACAGTCACTCAATGCCAAGCTGAATAACATAATGCATAAGGTCCAGAGGTGAATCAGTGCATTACTGGCACTCAATTGGTGAAGCTGTTTATCTAGAATAAATAATCCAATTTTTCTGATATTGTAAGCATTTGTTTGTCTATAAGCGTACATAATATGTACAGATTTCAATCCTATTCTTTCATTCTTTGTGGTGCATCTATTTTGTCGTTGAGTATATTCACTTGCATTATGCAAATAACAAGAGGGTGGAAGTAGGAAACTTAACATTTCTGGAATTCCGTTTCACATAATGGAAGTGCTTTACTGGATATAAATTTTCATCTGGTAATTTGAGAGAAATTTTAACACTTAATCCATTGTAACTACATATTTTTCAATATTGCCATGACCTAAAGATATCTGAAGCAATAATGAATGCTACTGTAGTAGACTAAGCATAAGTCAATCCCTGACAGCTGGCAGCACTGTTGCTAGTTTTCAACTGAACCATAAATGGCTGCAGGCAAAAAACAGCCAGCTATAGAGAGGTGATAACACAGAGGCGCTGCCATAGAGAGGTGATAACACAGAGGCACTGCCATAGAGATGTTCACAAAATCACATTACACAGTTGTGTTAGGTAGGTCCATGCAGTTGCTACAGGATTTTACACTGACACAGCTAAATTTTGTTTAACTTCAGCAAAAATAAAATTTGCCCCCTAATAGTAAACAGAAAGGAAGATCACTTTTTTCATCAAAGTGGGTCGAGGTGTTGATAAACTTTGAACTGCAGTTTTATCCTTGTTAGGTATTTGTAGCAGTGGTGGTTTAAGTTGAAATTAGAAGAGTCCTGAATAAGTTGTGAGAGTCACAGATGTTAACACCAAGTGATAATTTTATGCGACAAGCATGATCTCTTAAAATTCTGAAATTCTGTAAGAGTGAATTTAATTCTATGCTTAATGTAAAGACTGGGGATTCCTTCTGTTCAAATCAGTGGATGGTGGTTTTAGAGCTGTTTGTACAATTAAATTGATGCAGAAGTTTACTGTAGCATACCCACATCACTAGAAAGTTTTAGTTACAAATAATATCTGGAAACAGTGCTAACAATAACAAAAACAAAAGTAATAAAAACAAATAGCCCAATAACTTGGATAAGAAAAAGAACCTAACAATTTAATATCTGACCAACACTGACCACAGCGAAATACATTGTTACCTATTACAGTGACAGAATGCAATTATTTCTTCTGCTTGCCGCAACAGGAAACACACAAGACTTCAATTTTGCACATTTCACTCTTCATTACAACAATGGATATGAAGAGCTGAATCACCAAAACATAATTTCAGTTTTCATTAGCAATTTGTGCTGAACAAGATGTCTTACTTTACTTACAGCAATAAATTTCTTCCAGCCTCCCCTCAGTACTTTTTTTTTTTTTTTCTCTCCATTAAAAGATCTAGAACACACATGAAATTTAAATAATTCCATTTTACAGTTTTCATTAATAAGAGAGCAACAAATCTCCTCTGCAATTAAACCAAAAAATTGAGTTGATGCAGTGTTGAGCCCCTGGTAAAAATGTAAACTGAAATTAGTTACAAAAAGGCATTTCAACTTGCATTCATTAGACAAATATTAAAATTTTGTTAATGTTTAGGCCCCAGTGTTTTTTCCAACTTGCAGCTATGTCTGAGGTAAAAATTTCCAGCACCAGACACACATCGGCAAGATATAAAATTTGACACTGGAAATTGCTGCTATTGGAAATGAATTTAGTGAGGGATTATTAGAAAAATAGCTGTATTGTATCATCTATCTACTGTACACCCATATTAATTTACTGTGAGATTTCATCCAGTTCGACAACACATTCTGCTGTTTTTAATGGAAGCTTGTACCAAAATTTCTTTTTTGCTATGGATGATGATCAACATTATTATTTTGAAATAATACATTACCACAACGTCCCTGAAAGCTGCTGATTTCCTTTAAACATGTTTACAGTTGGTGTTTTTCTTTGGTGGTTTTGGAAGTAGGTTCAGAAAGAACTAAGAATGTGATAAGATTCCTCTCAAACATATCACATCAATAGTTCCTTGGAACTACCACTTCTGATCAGACATGCGTAAAGTCATTGTTGATGAGCAACACATATGTTGATATCTGAAAGTTGTATGTGGTTAACCACTCCCGGTGATATTATTACCACACTAGGAATGGTTCACCACACACCCCTTCCACTTACTTGCTGCACAGATGCTTAACAGGACTTCTCCGTATTTGTGAAAGACAGTGTTACAACTACAAATATAAATATCAAATACTGCCTGCAGTAATGTGTGTGTTTGTCGATTGTGACATGCTGGAAGTATTGAACTGCACCCGGTGAGTTATATAACAACACACATGGCATAGTTCAACACTCACAGTCTGCCATAAAACCATGTATATCTTATACAATCTGTGACAACAATAAAGTATTTGCTGTTATAACAGTTATCAGAGGAAAGCTGAAAGAAAATGTGGCCTTCTGCATGCCGTAAACAACTACTTCCTCAATGTATGCACAAAAGCTGATTTAAAGACATTAGCATTGCTACTCTCAGAAGCAACTATTACAAAAATTACTGGAAAATTTGACACACTTAATTAAATAATGCACTTAGTGCTTTTCTGTAGCTAACAAATCTATATTCACAAAATGCTGCCAACAGTACATAAAGATAAGAGTACCAAGTGCAAAGCACAATTTTGGTTTCATAAAAATATTCTTTCTTATTTCTTAAGATACTATTATTTGTTAAGTAAGTTATTTACTTAAGTGCAACATTTCTTACAATTTTCCTCAAAGCCCTCTCTTGATGCTTTAATATATTTGTTGTGGTGATTCCTCTTCTTAAAGACTGCTGCTACTGCACAAGGAGATATTTTCCCATACATTTTTCTTCTGTGATTTAGCTTTATGATGTAAAAGTCATGAAACTAAGTCACAAAAGAGAAAGATACAGAATAAAGATGTACCACAAATGATTGAATTCTTATATTGGCAGCTCACTGAGGGTACAAATTTGTGTAAGAGAAGGTCCTATTCAGTTTTAATACACACATTTTAGGATTGTGGATACTCTGAAACTAAGTGTCTGACCCATAAAAATTACTTTTATTACACAGTAGCAATTGTGGAATGTTGAAGTATCCCACTAATATTTTCAAGTGTTCTGTCTAGTCACATTACAAGACTATTGTGACTCTAGGCAGGCACCTGAGAACATTAATATGGTAATTTGAGAACACAGATTGCAAATTGTGCACATATCCTGAAAGTAAGAAAAGAATTTACAAACATCACCACCACCACAAAACACACACACACACACACACACACACACACACACACACACACACACAGAGTCACAGTTTGTGAATGATACTGTTATTAGTCAGAGCAATTCAGCATAGAGGATTTAGGGCACACATATTTCGTGCTTGGAAATAAGGAGGTAACAGTAATAAGCCTGAATGTCTCCACTCTTGACAAACTTGGAAAAAAAAAGAAACTAGACCAATAACTTGTAGCTGCTGCAGATGCTTACCATGAAAGCAGATGCATATAAATGTAAAAAAGTTGTATGGATTGGACTGTTACTGCCATAGCACTTTATAGTCATTTGGGCAAATTATCACAAGATGAACCGACAGTCCGCATTAAAGCTGCATCAAAATTTTCGCATAAAAACTGCGAAGTATTGTCGAGATTTTCTGAACATAGTGATTTATTTATTTACTTTTACAATGCAGTACAGCACTAAACTACTTTTTGGACAGGAACCGGTCAAAAGATATTGTATTTCTTTAGGCTGGCATAAGACTTTCTTCATTTAAGAATCGAAATGGATCCTACAGTCTTTTGGTAAAAAATTTCATATTTGAGCCTCTAAAGTAAAAACTGCAATTTGGTTGAAGAATATTAGTCCGCCCCCGGTAGCTGAGTGGTCAGCGTGACAGACTGTCAATGCTAAGGGCCCGGGTTGGATTCCTGGCTGGGTCAGAGCTTTTTCCCCACTCAGGGACTGGGTGTTGTGTCGTCCTAATCATCATTATTTCATCCCCATCAACGAGCAAGTCGCCAAAGTGGCGTCAAATCGAAAGACTTGCACCAGGCGAGCGGTCTATCCAACGGGAGGCCCTCGTCACACGCCATTATTATTATAGTGAATAAATCCAATTTCCACAGTGGTAATTCTTCTGGAAAACCTGGCTTCTTGGAGTTACATCTTACCAGAAAAGATCAGAGAAATCTCTGGGAATCTCATAAAATCGCAGGGAATTGTGTGTTCTTAACCTAGTATTGAAGTTTTTTTATTGAATTTTATAAACCACAAATTTTAAACCACTTAATATTTCAAGGTGTATTAATTGTATGAATATTGTCCGTATAAATTATCGATATTAGAAACTGCAGTTAACGACCCCTTAATGGCTACTAAATCTCAGCTGAGAGGAAAGTAAAGTAAATACTGCTATAGCTCCCCTTTCCCCGCTCATAGTTTGTTTTAAAGATCTACTAATGACACCATCTTCCTCCCTGTACCAGGAATTCTCACCAATTCTTGTTTTCTTTCTTTCAAGTGTGAGTAGCCACCCTGGTTTGTACGACTTTCGACCCTCGACGAAAATTTTGCATTCGAGCATTAGAAACTGCGCCGCTCGTCATTCAGGTTTTCACGTCATTTCTCAGAATCGTTGGAGGTATATCCCAAGATGATTTCGGAAGTCGTGGATTATAGACTTTTGCACTACATTCGTGTTAAGTGTACTGTCGTCCATATTTTCGCATTCACCGTCGCCCCTAAAATTGTGAACAAATTTTACTTAACATTTGGGTGTATGATTCAGTAATTTTTATGAGGGGACGTTATTTGTTTTCTGCATATTCAAGTCTTCCAGAAGTTCTTCATAATGCAATAATTTTTTCAATTGTCTACTGCAACAATAATTTGTTATTCGTGTACAGGGAAGTTCATTCTTTCACAGCACAAAATACTTGCATTAGGTGATTCGTTATGAGTCGGCGTGCCGGCACGCTGTGAGACAGTAACGCACGCGTGCATAGAATTCTGTGAATCATATGAAAACGTTGGTTTGCTTCTCCCAGTAGACATTTCATTTCGTAGATTCAGCAAAAATGAACAGCACTGTAGCTATTAAGTTGCTCTGCTGCGTGGCGGTAGTACACAGCGAAGTTGCAGGCCTGCACACGAGACGAAGGGGCCACAGTAAGGCAACACAGACGTGACGTACTAAGATCACAGGTCTACAGGACGTATTCTTAAACCTACACCAAATTCGCATGCCTTTTCGGTCCGACTTTTGAAAAACTCTTTTTGAGAAATAAAATTTTTCGTTCAAACTAGGTACCGCACGAAACACATCGTTGGCAGTATTTGGTCTGACTACACTTCACGATAACTAAAATATTTCGAAACCACCAGAGAAAAATGAAAGATATCTTTAAAGCCACACTGTGTTAACCGTATGTACTTAACTGAATTTTTGCGTGGATGCTTGGTCCAAGTAAGTATTACCATCGCCTATGCGGTAACGTGGGTCTGTTTTAGTACATATTTTCTAATCATTATTCACTGTACGCGATGAGAAAATGACACATCAGGACAGAAGCAAACTTACGCCTTCCCTTGGATGAGCACTTCCCCAAGTTTTGAATGGATTGAAGCGTTTACATGTTTTACAGGAAAACAATTAGTAATGAATTCTGTTTCCTATTTTGTCCTAAAAAAGACTGCTTGATTCCCTCCGGCGTTATAGAAAATTCTATGACAAGAAGAAACTATCTTAAACCTTTCTGTTAGAACGTAGCCTCGTGTGCTTCTGTGAGAAGACAAGCCTTAAACGGGTGCGAACACAAACATACCTTTTGTAGGTCTGCAACTTTGTCGAACCATTCACCGCAGCTCCTGACCTGCCTTCAACTAGACCAGGAATGCTCCGCTGCATGCTTAAATAACCTCTGTACCCTTCCCGTTGGTAGGGGTAGCTATTCGGTGGTGGGGGTAAATTGTGTGGTGAAAGTATCGGAATATGCCTGCTGTCGCATGTCTGAAGTTGGTATGTAATATACGCAAATGTTGTACTAATTTCTGGGTATATATATTAAGAATTAGCATGAAATTTATGAAGCTGCTACGCTTCTTGGTTATTCATTAAATCATTACTCTTGCTAGTGACGACCTAGTTATATTATTATATACGTTCCTTTGAGTTTTAAAGTTCTGTAATTCCAAAGCTAAACATTACGTCGAAAAATGAAATAATCTCTCGAAAAACAAAATATTCCTTCAAAAAGTTTTGCACATTGAGCGAACAGTCCACGGGTGTACTAACGGTTCATAGTGTCCAATGGGCACATTGACACCAGGAGATAGCGCGATAACAGTTCTCAATATGGCGAAAAAGTAGAGAAAAGACCGAATGCAAAGAGTACTTACCAGTAACATTTTATGAACTACGTAGCAGTTTTACCCTTACTTTTGGTGACCATTGATCGGTCTTATACGTGGGCTGGATGTAGATTGTTTTGATATAATGTACGCGAGACATTTGAGCAGTTTCCATTTAGTATCACGTTGTCCTCCATTATAATACAGATTTAACCCTACGAAACTTAACGTATTGTCTCGCATCTGACTTTGGCGTTATTGACAAAGCAGGCGAATAGCGTAGGAGATATACGTCAAACCCAGTTTTCAATATCTCATCACAGCTGGCTCTAGATTTCTTCCATTGTCGTTGAACCGCTAGGCGTGAAAATGCGATCGCTTTCTCTTTTGCAAGTAAGCAAGATAGGAAAAGCCATCCTTTGCATATCTGAATTGCTGTATACACATAAAGTTACCCAATTCACGCAGTTTTCTCTGACGCGCAAACAGCTTTTGAATGATTCGAGCCACGAAGAAATGTCCATGGGAGGATAGACGCACATTTATGCGGTGATATAGTAGCTTATTTTTCAAGGGCATCCTTACTAATTTTCTTTAAACAATATAACGA
Organism: Schistocerca cancellata; assembly: GCF_023864275.1. Lineage (NCBI taxonomy): Eukaryota > Metazoa > Arthropoda > Insecta > Orthoptera > Acrididae > Schistocerca > Schistocerca cancellata. Next base: position 196,762,064 of record NC_064630.1, read on the forward strand.
AAGAAACCGAGACACATTTCATGTCCACAGAATACATGTCTGCTTAGGTTTCACACCAATGCACAGCACTACACGAAGGAGCCACCTTCTTCCTCAGCCGCAGACTCATCGCTTAGTAATGTAACTAACTACCGTCATTGTTGAAATGTAGTATCGCGCATTCTATTTCAGTATAAACATGAATGAAAATGAATAATAAGTAATAAACATGAAAATTATCCTTCGTGTCTTGTCACAGAAAACATAGGAATTTACTGAAAAAATTCCACACAACGGTAAGGATTAACAGAATGCATTTGCTGCTGAAATTTGTTAGTGCGCCTGTAGGCCTGAAAATACGAATTGTCATCTCGGTTCGCCCTAAATTCGTGGTCTAACGGTCAGGAATATCAGCAACAGCGACGATAAAAGATACTTTTATCAGTTTCGTTGGATTAGCTCAAATGAAATAAGTGGATGTAACATAATCGCTAAACGGTCAGAAATGTTGACGTGCAATTAGCGAATGTCGTGACTAATGAAAATTTGTATTAGACTGGGACTCAAAGCTAAATAAAATTTTTTTCTTCCATTTTCAGGAGTTTCTGAACGCTTTTAGCGCTAACGTTTTATCTTGTATTTTATTGATTTTTATCGCTTTCATTTCACTTTATCGAAGTTAAGTCACCCGACATGATCTTGGGCAGCGTTGACTCCGTTCGTCCAGTGGTGTTATTCCACATACCTCGTAGTGAAACCTCTGATGGTAGTGTTCAGAAATTATACATGAAAACATGTGACACTGAAAGTTTGAGTCGGCCTGGGGGAGTGATCGCGGAAAACTGGACATCAGAGTCGTAGTAGCGATCCGCCACAACTTTTCAGTTATTCACTACATATTCATAAGATATTTTTGAAACCTCTCCCAACTTATAGTCATGTGGCAGAAAATGTCACTACCCGATTTTCGCTGTGTTTCTTGGAGGATGCAATTTCAGCTAGTTTGAAGCTCAGTCTGCTTCTAGGATCCCTCAGTGCCCGGTTATGGAGACTTGACTACTGTAGTCTATAAAGCTATAGCATGATGTAGTTCAACCTTAAAAAAAAGACATGGCGTAGTTATTTTATTTCTCGAACTACTGCGAGTTTTCTTTCTTCCCATGGAAGTTAGTAAACTTTTCCGATTCGTTAAATCCGTTTAGCGTGTCATTCTTCTTTGTAACCGCCCGCATCTCGTGGTCGTGCGGTAGCGTTTTCGCTTTCCACGCCCGGGTTCCCGGGTTCGATTCCCGGCGGGGTCAGGGATTTTCTCTGCCTCGTGATGGCTGGGTGTTGTGTGCTGTCCTTAGGTTAGTTAGGTTTAAGTAGTTCTAAGTTCTAGGGTACTTATGACCACAGCAGTTGAGTCCCATAGTGCTCAGAGCCATTTGAACCATTTTTTCTTTGTAACCTTGTTCCGGAGGACGTTAGGATTCCACTTGTCTACTCCATACTGTATGTTAAACAGATTTCGTGTTTTTCTAATTTCAAATTCATATGCTGTAATCGAGAAACAAACTCGTTTCTCAGTATTACTCCTGGGTTGCATCACATCTCAAAAGATAGCCTTCAGTTACAGAAGACTCACCGTAATTTTTTAACGTTTAACCTACAATGTCTAGACCATTCCGTGTTTCGTCGGTTACACTGGAAAAAATAAAGAAACTCCTATTCACGCACTCTTGCTGCCTGGCTTTTGCTAGTGACCACTTGTCTCCAATATATATTAAAAGAAATACGCGCTGAAATTGCGAACATAGGCATCTGAAGACACAGAAGACGTTCTCAATTGGTACGTTTAATTTCGCAACACATGTTGAAAGATTTCTTAAGTGGGTAGTAGTGCTGAAATGTTAAGTTCGATAACGTAAGAAATGTATTTGTGGTACAAAGGTTTAATTTTTATCCAAATTTATTTTGCTGTGTACATAATGTAGTTAAACACATGTAACGGTACCGAGCTGCATGACGCAGTGGTTAGAACACTGTTTGCTTTCGAAAGGACGACAGTTCAAACTCGTGTCCGGCCATTCTGATTTATGTTTTCCGTGATTTCCCTAAATCGCTTGAGGCAAATGCCGGAATAGTTCCTTTGAAAGGGCACTGCCGACTTTCTTCCCTTATCCAATGGGACCGATGACCACGCTGTTTGGTCCCCTCCCCAAAATCAACCAACCAACAATTAACGATAGAACGGGCCTAAAGAAAATTCTAAGCTAATTGACATATGAGGTGGCTGTTAATAAAACAGTTATTAGTATATTAACTCATAAATAGATTTTTGCGTTTTATCCGAAAAATCCTGCCATTGTATCGAGATTCTCATTTCTGAATGTGTTTGCATAATACACGCTAAATATGTCGATTACAATGTTCGCTGATCGATCTTGTTTGAAAACCACGTAACTGTTATCAAGAAAAGTAACTGTAAACTTTGATGTTCCTAACTATTGGTTTACTTGCAAGATCTTTTTACAAAGAGAAGTATACTTCCTCGAATCCTGCCTCGGGCATGGGTGTGTGTGATGTCCTTAGGTTAGTTAGGTCTAAGTAGTTCTATGTTCTAGGGGACTGATGACCTCAGATGTTAAGTCCCATGGTGCTCAGAGCCATTTGAACCATACGTCCTCAAACATCAATATTTTAGTGTGAGTAAGGAACTACAGTGAAAAACTTTTAAACAAGAAGACTCGTGAAAAGAATAATCAATTAATAAGCTGATATATTGAACATCCAAGTGCACTAATTGTCTAACTGCCATATAAAATTCTACTTAACATCTACAGGTTTCAGTTGTTTGTGTTACCCCTTCTGTAATAGGAGTAGGCATGATTGATAACCTTCAAAAACTGTTGGAGTTTTTACCGAGATTTTAGGTTCTTCAAGCGAGATCTTCAACCAGTTTTATTTCTATTTTTTATTATTTTTTGTTATTGTAGCTGTTGCCAAAGCGATATATTCTGCTTCTGTTGAAGGTAGTGAAACACGTCTGCCTCTTTGTAGCCCAACAAACAGCGTTTCCAAAGTCTTGAGTATGTATCCTGTTTTAGAACGTCTTTCCTTTTCGCCTTCCCATTCAGAATCAACATAGCACAGAAGACCACTTCTTCTTCTTCTTCTTCTTCTTCTTCTTCTTCTTCCTCCTTGGCTCTACAGCTCATGATGAGCCTTGACCTCTTCTACAATTTCCTTCCATCTCTCTCGGTCCTTTGCCAGTACTCTCCAGTTTCTATAGCCCATCTTCCTAAGATATTCGATTACTCCATCTTCCCATCTGGCTCTTGGTCGACCACGGCCTCTCTGCCCTCCTGGCTTTCCTTGTAGTATTCTTTTTGGTACTTCTGTATCATTCATGCGAGCCACATGTACCGCCCACCTCAGTCTAGATGATTTCACTATCCTTCTGATGGGTTGGTCTTTGTATATTGTATACAAGTCATGGTTGTATCTCCTCCTCCATCTTCCTCTTTCACAGATTGGGCCGATAATTCGTCTAAGTACCTTTCTTTCAAATGCATCCAGTGTTTCAATATCTTTAGTTGTTAATGTCCAGGCTTCAGAGGCATATTAAGCACTGGTCGTTCAGTTTCCCTTACTGTAACACGGATGAACATCAAGCGTTACTTTAATATATCGAAGAAATCGTTTCAAAACTTTCCAGTAGGAAAAACAAATCGAATGGCCTTATTGGCCAAGAGAGACGTCTGGAGGGGTTCGGTCCCCTGGTGTAAGCTTGACGCTACTTGCAAGGCGCTGAAGACGACATGTAATGCTCAGGACCACGCAAACACGTAGTCCTCGAGCGAAGAAAATCTCCTGTCTGACTGGGAATCGAACCAATGATGCCGCGAGCCAGATACATCGACACTGACGATTGGAGCACGAGGTGTGGATCTTCCGGTAGAATTCTGTCACATTCTCTTGGTGTCTGCTAAAATAGTTAGCTGATGCACTGATGTATAGTCCTGCAGCTGTGGTTTATTTTCAGTCATGTGTCCGCAAGTATCTTAATTAGTTTTGATGCCATCGGCGTCTTATAATAGGATTTAGTCTTCCATGTTGAATCTTTTCGATAAAATTTGAAGATCTACATATGTCTTTGCTAATGGTTCTCTGTATATTAATTCCTAGGAAGGATTTGGTTCACCAAGTTCTCGCATTTGAAACTTCGTTTTTAACTTATTCTTAATACCAGTCAGTTTGCTATCACAGTGCCCAGCAACTAGAATATCATCTACACAAAGCGTTAAATACGTATTAGAACAATCACAGCTTTCAACAAATAGACTTCAACCAACTTCGGATTGTCAAAAACTGGTTACCTTTATAAAACTGACAAATATAGTTCCAAGTCCTTGTTGCCTGTATTTCCATATAAAGCTTTCTTGATTTTGCACATATTTCCTCCCTTATTCATTACACATTGAGGCACATTCATATACGAGGGCGTGCTGAAAAGTAACGGCTCTGAAATTTTATATGAAAACTCGTAAAGATTGTTAAATGAAATAAGCGATACTAACATTCTACGTCTTTATTTTCATGTGTACATATTTGCAGCCCTCTGCCCCTAGAGGCTTCCGAAAAAATTTCGGAACTTCGTCCACTAAACTTTTCTACGCCTACCTTTTATTTATTCTGTATAGTCTCCTCTGAAATACTCTCCTCCACAATTGATGCACCAACAACGTTTTCTCTTCAGTCTTGGTATACCTCTTGCTGGATCTCACAAAACACCGTCTTCGGATTTTCTTTTATCTCGTCTATCGTTGCAAATCTTCGTCCTTTCAACGGGGCTTTCAACGTTGGAAATGGAAAAAAAAGGTCCGCAGGGACCAGATCTGGAGAGAACGGAGGATGAGGCAGTTCAGTGATTTCGTTTTTTGGGCAATAGTCACGCACCAACAGGGATGAATGTGCGGGTGCGTTATCGTGTTGCGAAAGCCATGAATTGTCGGCCACATTTCACTGTTTCTTTCGTTTTCTCGCAGGTGTCGAAAACACGTCCCGATAGTACCCTCGATTAACAGTTTGTCCCTTTGGAGGATTAGTTCATCATAAGTTCGTGCCAAAGGCAAAGAAAACTATCATCATGGCTTTGACACTTGACCTGATTTGACGAGCTCTTTTTGATTTTGGAGAACTTTTCCCGACTCATTGTGAAGATTGAAACTTGGCCCCAACATCATAACCGTAGACCTACTTTTCATCACCAGTTATGATTCTCTTAAGGAACATCTCGTTCTCATTTGCGCAATCCAAAAACTCTTCACAGATTGCGAGGCGAAGGTCTATCTCGTCTTGAGCCTTAGGACGAACTTGGCGGCAACACAGTGCATTCCAAATGGTCATGATTTCATGACATGATCCAACTGAAATGTTACATTCTTCTGCAGTCTTCGATTTGCATGCATAATTTCGTTGACGTTCCTGACATGAGCGTCGTTAGCAGACATCGAAGGGCGTCCTGAACGAGGGTCATTTTTAATTTCCGTCCAGCCATTTTTAAACCATTTGAACCATCCGTAACACCGATTACGGCGTAAGCACTGCTCACCATATGCTTCCTGCATCATTTGGCGAGTCTCTGTAAAGGTTTTCACAAGTTTCATGCAAAATTTAATGCAAACGCGTTGCTCCTCTAACTCAGCTATCTCGAAATTAGCAACCTGTGCGACACAACGTTCTACAGCACTGAACAGTAACAGACATACAACAATGAAACTTCCGGCAATTACACATCACACACAGGCGTGTGCAGGGATGCCAACCGCATTTCGCTAAAAAAAAAAACCATTGGCGCGAAATTGTGAATGTTCCGGAATTTAACATACCTCTTTTGTCGGTCTGTGAGAAACGGCACGTTATAATAGTGTTTCGAATTCAGTGTTCGTCCATACATGGAGCACCCTATCGTTCAGCAGCATGACAATGTCAGGCCACACGAGAGCGCTGCTACATCTGGAACATTCCAACGCCTTGGGTCAACTTCTTATACAGTCCCGGCTTGGCCCTATCCGATTTTGTATCTGTTTCCAAAACTTACGGAACACCTTCGAGGACTTCACTTTGATAGTGGTGAAGCGGTGCAGGCAGATGTGAGGAGGTGGTTCCTTCAGCACCCAGAGTCAAACATTATATAATGACAGTATCAACGAACTAGTCTCTCGTTGGGAGAAATGTGTTCATCGCCAAGATGACTGTCGAGAAATAAGTGGACATGAAGAAAAAGATTTAGAATGTTAACTGTTTATTTTATTTAAAAAGCTTTGAGTTTTAACATAAAAATTCAGAGATGTTACTTTTCAGAACGCCCTCGCAAATGTCAATTAATTCTTCATGTTGGAATTCATTTCGTACATACATTTGTTCCATAAAAGACCATGTTCATTCACTACCATAAGAAAAATTGTCGATGTAGTGACCCAGCAACTTGAGCATATGTCTCCTCGTAGTCATATAATTTTACCTGTACACAACCTTTAATAACTAAACGTGTCTTATACTTTTCATTTCTTCCAGATGCATTCTTTTTACTTTGAACACCCACTTGCTGTCAGTGTCTCCTTTATTTGCTGGAAGTGGCACATAAGTTGAAGTACTGTTGGATATCAAAGTCCAGTTCTTCCTTTATTGTTTTTCTCTATTCTTCCGTATCATGCCGATCGTTCCTATCTCCAAAATCCTGGGGTAGATTTTCCACAAATGCTTCTGCATTCAAGGCCAACACTGCATATCATCCAAGTATCTGTCTCTTCTCGTCATTTTATTGCTTTTTCCGCATTGATTCATCTTTCCTTCAGCTCTACTGGAGCCACAAGTTCAGTTAGGAAAGTGCGTGACCTCGAACGCTGAAAACCACATGAAAACATGCTTAGGATATATTCAACCCAAAAGCAGTTTGTGTCATTCGTATACAAAGCTGTACCACGAGAGCTATAAGGATCGCTTATTAAATATCTGAAAAGAATTATGGTAATGCGAAGAAACAAAATATCGATCTAATAAGATTGAAAATAGTACCAAAGAAGACAACGAAATATTGCCAACTTTTGGATATGTACTTTAGGCAATATAAACTCCACATGAGAAATGTCGTTGATTTTGTAAGACTAGAATTAAGTCAGACGAATCTGAGGGATTTAGATTAGGAAACGAGACACTCAAAGTAGTAGGTTTTCCTATTTGCGCAGTAAAATAACGGATGATGGCTGAAGCAGTGGGATGTAAAATGTAGACTGGCAATGGCAAGAAAAGCGTTTCTGAAGAAAAGAAATTTGTTAACGTCGATTATGGATTTGTGTTAGAAAGACCTATCTAAAAAATATTTGTACCACATGAAGCCGTGTATTGAAGTGAGACATGGACGATAAACAGTTTAGACTGGAAGACAATAGAAACTTTTGAAATACGGTGCTTCAGAAGAATGCTGAAGATTAGATGGCGAGATCACGTAATTAATGAGGAGGTATGGAATGGGAGAGGAAAAAAAAATTGTGGCACAACCTGACCAGAAGAAGGGATTGGTTGATAGGACGCATTCTGAGTCATCAAGGGATCACCAATTTAGTACCGGAGGGAAGCATGAAGGGTAAAAATTGTAGAGGGAGCCCAAGAGTTGAATACAGTAAGCAGATTCATAAAGATGTAATTTGCAGTAGTTATTCGGAGATGATGAGGCTTGCACAGGATAGCGTAGCATGGAGAGCCGTATCAAACGGGTCTTCGGACTGAAGACCACAGCAACAAACACAATGTGAAAAACCACTCGTAAAGTTTCATAATGGTCATTTCATAATTAGACTTCACCATGTGCTATACAATCAACTGTCGGCACCTAAGTACAAGCTTATGTTAAAATATGAATGGCAAAAGGCAGGGTATGACTTTGACATACCAGTATCATCGTTTGAAAATGTAATTAATGCGGCGTTCGATATTGCAGTGCTTGAATTTAGAAGTGATGGTGAATGTGAAAAATGGCTTTAGTGAAATGTGTAATTCTGTTCCTGCCGCTGCATAGTTGGAGACTGAGATTATAAGCAATGTACTCGCAGACACACAGAAGTTGAAGTTAGACCGAAAATCTGGGTAGAAATGCAACCTGAACAGGCCGGATTATTTTCTGGTCCATAATCACTTCTCTGATTCGATGTAACATGAGACGTTCTAAGATTTTGGACAACATAGATAACAGACTTATCGGCCTGAAGACAACTGGCTGGGTCAAGTCCTTGCCATGGTTACAAAGTGGCACAATCCTGGCGATTTTCCAAGCTGCCAGGAAGTATCCCATTAGCGTACAATTATTGAATGTTCTCGTTAGGAGCTCCAACTGCTTCCACAAGAGGTGTTTAAGCTGGTTGTTAGTAACACCGTCCGCCTTCAGTACTGAGTGGTCAGTGCGGCAGAATACCATGCGAGGGGCTTGGGTTCGATTCTTGGCCGGGTCGGAGATTTACTCGGCTCATGGACAAGGTGGTTTTTTTTTAAAATCATTATTTCATCCCCGTCGACACAAAAGCCGACGAAATGGCGTCAACTAAAAAGACTTGCACCAGGTGACCGGTCTACCCGACGGAAGGCGCTAGCCACCACGCACGTTTCCTTGGTAACACCATCTGGTCGTGGGGCTAAGTGGGTCGCAAGTTGTATAATCATCTTTCGGATGGCAGCTGGGGTGGTTAGTTTTGGTTCCATGGTTCCATGGCTTCATGAAGCGAGCTGCGTTGCGTATCTCCTGTGCCTTGCGTCGAATTCGGATCACGTCGTAATGGAGGTCAAAGGCGTTTTGTGCCTCATAAGTGCTGCCCAAGATCTCTGCCTTGACCAGGATGTCGTATATGGGGTCACCACAGCCCGCTTTGGTGGCTTCGGTTGTCACTGATTCTGGGCGAGGCTCCATTCGTTCCTCGAGTGCGATGTTATGGTCGACATCTTGTTCTTTCGGACTTCGGTGCGATGTTCCATAGCACGTAAGTGGATTTCGCTGGATAACTGCTTCATTTTTCTGTGGCCTGTTGGGTTCCTGGAATGTTGCCACCGACGTCGGGCGCCGTTCTTGAGTGTCTTAACAGTCTTTAAACAGTGGGGAGAAAGACTCGAGGTTGACGGTAGGTTGCTCTGACCGATGCTGGTCGGTAGGATCGTAATTTTTCCCGTGGAGGTCTAGGTGGTTTCGTCCACTTTGGTTGCAGTGGAAACATCCTCTGTGGAACGAACATTGGAAAATTATTGTTAAGCCAGGTGCTGAACAGGGCCCATTTGGTTGTGGTAGATGTTGACTGGCCTGCTGCGTCGTTGAGGGGATCCTTGATAGTTACAATAAATCGTAAGCAGTTTCCATGTCAAATGAGTGTCGAAAGTTCTTTAGATTATTTTTGGCAAAACTCAATAATTTTAGCTCTTTTAACAGTATCAATCCTAAATTTCCAGTTGCTGAATTTGAGGGGGAGTTAAATATCTTCAGGAAGTATTAAGCAATTAGTAAGCTGAAGTTCGAATGCTCTCAAAAATTACCTTTGTCACTGGGAACAGTTATAACAACGCGGTCTTTTAAAAATTTAAGATTATTACCAAGGGAATATTCTGCGATAAAAAAAAAAAAAAAAGCGTGGATGATGACCTCAACGTGCAGCGATTGTATTTTGACTTCGATAGCAATTTCTACGTGAACAGAGTAAGGTACCAGTTACAATTGATAATTTTCCAATATATCACGATATGCAATTGAAAGCTGTAGAGGTTGTGTTTTTTCCTCTGAACACCATGTTGTTTTTTTGTTGTTTCTGGACTGAAGACAACAACGCGACGGGTTTGCCCATGCTGCTCTATTCTGTGCAAGCGTCTTCATCTCCGAGTAACTACTGGAACCTACCTCTTTCTGAATCTGCTTATTGTATTCATCTCTTGGTCTCCAAGATTTTTACACTCCACGCTTCCCTCCAGTACTAAATGGGTGATCCCTTGTGTCCTACCAACCGATCCCTTCTTCTACTCGAGTTATGCCACAAATTCCTTTTCTCCCCAGTTCTGTTCAGTACCAACTCATTAGTTACATGATGTACCCACCTAATCTTCAGCGTTCTTCTGTAGCACCACATTTCAGAACCTTCTATTCTCTTGTCTGAACTGTTTGTCGTCAATGTTTCACTTCCATACATGGCTACACTCCATACAAATAATTTCAGAAAAGACTTGTTAACACTTAAATCTATAGTCGATGTTAACAAATTTCTCTTCTTTAGAAATGCTATCCTTGTCATCGCCAATATACATTTTATATCCTCTCTACTTCGACCACCATCAGTTATTTTGCTGCCCAAATAGCAGAACTCATCTATTACTTTGTATGTCATTTCCTAATCTAATTCCCTCAGCATCACTTAATTTAATTAGACTACATTCCATTACTCTCGATTTGCTGTTGTTGATGTTCATCTTGTATCCTCCTTTCAAGAGTCTGTCCATTCCATTCAACTGCTCTTCCAAGTTCTTTGCTATTTCTGACGGTATTTCAGTGTCATCGGCAAACATCGTAGTTTTTATTTCTTCTCCCTGGATTTTAATTACTGCTCAATTTTTTTCTTGTTTCCCTTACTGTTTGCTCAGTGTGCAGATTGAATAACATTGGGGGAAGCTACAACCATGTCTCGCTCTCTTCTCAACCACTGCTTCCCTTTCGCGGCCCTCCACTGATATAAATGCCTTCTGGTTTCCGTACAAATTGTAAATAGCCTTTCGCTTCCTGTATTTTACCCCTGCTATCTTCATAATTTGAAAGTGTGTTTTCCAATCAACATTGTCAAAAGCAGTATCCCATCTCATATTCATAAACGTCCTCTTCTACTTCCACAAACTGCCCTAAAGTTCATCTCCGTTGTGTAAACCCTCTATATGCTCTTTCCACCTTTGTGCTTTCCCTTCCTTGCATAGGACTGGTTTTCCGTCTGAGCTCTTGATATTCATACAGGTGTTTCTCTTTTCTCCACAGGTCTCTTCAGTTTTGCTGTAGGCGGCATCTATCTTACCCCTAGTGATATATGCTTCTACAACCTTAAATTTGTCCTGTAGCCATCCCTACTTATCCATTTTGCACTCACTGTCGATCTCATTTTACAGACGTTTGTATTCCGTTTCGTCTGCTTCATTTATTCCATTTTTATATTGTCTTCTTTCATCACTTAAGTTCAGTATCTCTTCTGTTACCCGAGGATTTCTACTAGCCCGCGTCTTCTTACCTACTTGATCCTCTGCTGTTTTCTCTATTTCACCTCTCAGGGCTACCCATTCTTCTGCTGTATTCATTTCCCCTGGTGCCGTCAATAGTTCTCTAATTCTCACTCAGAAATTATCCAGGTCCCATCTCCTTAAGTTTTTTTTTTTTTTTTTTTTTTTTTTTTTGCGGTTTCTTCAATTTGTCTGCAGTTCATAACCAAGAAAGTGTGGTCAGAGTCCACATCTGCCCTGGAAATGTCCTACATTTTAAATCCTGGTTCCTAAATCTGTCTTACCCTTACATAATCTATCTTAAATCTTCCAGCGTCTCCAGGCCTCTTCCACGCATACAGCCTTCTCTCACGATTCTTAAAACAAGTCTTAGCTCTGATTAAGGTATGCTCTGCGCAAAATTCTACCTGATGACTTCCTCTTTGTTTCATTTCCCCCAGTCCATAATCACCTACTACTTTTCCTTCTCTTCCGTTTCCTACTATCGAATTTCAGTCCGCCATGACTTCTAAATTTTCGTCTCCCTTAAAACTATCTGATTGATGCTTTTGTCTCATCATATATTTCTTCAATCTCTTCCTCAGCTGCAGAGGTAGCTGACATATAAACTTGTATCACTGTGGTGGGTGTGGGCTTCGTGTCTGTCTTGGCTGCAATAATGTGTTCGTTAACTATACTGTTTGTCATAGCTTACCCGCACTCCTATTTTTTTATTCATTATTAAACCTACTCCTGCATTACCTCTGTTTGATTTTGTATTTATAACCCTGACCAGAAGTCTTGTTCCTCCTGCCACCTAACGTCGCTAATTCTCACTATATCTAACTTTAACATATCCATTTCCCTTTTTAAATTTTCTAACATACCTGTCCGATTAAGGGATCTGACATTCCACTCTGCGATTTGTGTAACACCAGTTTTGTTTCTCCTGATAACGACTCCCTCCTGAGTAGTTCCCGCCCGTAGATCCAAATGGGGGACTATTTTACCTCCGAAATATTTTATCCAAGAGGATGCCATCATCATTTAACAATACAGTACAGCTGCATGGCCTCGGGAAAAATTACGGCTGTAGTTTCCCCTTGCTTTCAGCCGTAAGTGTTCTAAAACCGTATAATAGAGGAATATAAGAAATCTTATAGTTCTCTGTCGATAGCACTGGCTCCGAACATTTTCATCGCAATCGAAGCAAAAGATTTCTCCATCACTCTATTAGATGAATCAAATACTTTGCAGTTTTTATTGAATTTGGGTTAACGCCAAAAACGAATGATTTTTTCATATCGGTTCCTTCGAAGTATCAGATAACTGGCACCCGTAGAATCAGCGTGTATTGAAACTGAGCCGACATTTGAAGAGTGGATGTGGAAAACGTTCGTAGTGACTGAAGTGCCATTTGTAAGGAGAATGAAAAAAATAATTTCACTGTTTCTGCGTAACTAATTTTTATCCAAAAAATTGGAAGAGTATTAAATATTATATCAGGAAACTGACTGTTTCTCAGTGCCAATAAGAAAGTTTTTACAAGATGATTTTTGCAAAAAAAGTAAACAGCAGTCAACACACTGTTAATAACTTTATTTATTTACACAGACAGCGCCGTTACCGGTTTCGAAACGATATGTTCATCATCGGACGATTGTTCACGTTCACGTTTATGTTGAAGTTGTTTACATTAGTTTTGGATATTTTTTCAACAACGAAAGTAATATAAACGTGAACAGTCGTCTGAAGATGAATTTGAAGGTACTAATCTGTTAACAGCGCTTTTTGTGTAAATATGTAGCATTATAAACAGTGGCTTGGTGCTGTTTTTTTGTTTTTGTAACAGTCACTTGTATTTTGTTCACTGCGTTGGTTCAAAAAATAGCAGTAAGAAAGTTTTTCTTCCAAATGCTATTAATACTGAGGCATTGCGTTTTATTTTTGGTGACACAAGTGCAAAAATATGGCTTGGATTTTTAACTAGGAGAACTGTTTGCAACAAAAATCATTCAGGGGGGAAGCACAGCTTGGTACAAAGACGTTATGCAACAGAGTACATCGGGGTTTATGAAAAAAAAATAGCCCTTAGAATGTTCATAATTTCCACTTGCCATTTAAGGACATGTTTGGGAAGATTTCTACATTATTTGGCTGTCGTGAAGTACCACTAGGCGAGTTTGTTGCAATTGATGATGTATGATGTGTGTACAACTCCTATTAGGACACGAATATATTTTGGACGTTGTACAGAGCTAAAAAGATCACATGAATGTAGACAGGGACGATGAATTCGTCAGTGAAATCAACAGTGCCATTTCTGTCCTCAATAGATTAGAAATGTGGAACATAATGAATAATATGTACAACTATTTAGGTGGGCATTCGAATGGCGCAATGAATAAAACTATGGGTAATATCGGTCATTATGTTGGACAATTTTATGGTGGGAAAGATTCAAAAGGAGATTCCCCCCCACCCAAAAAAAACTATGTAGGCTTTTGTTCATTATGTATCCACGAGGGTAAATGTCAGCGGAAAATCCATATTCTTGTAATTCAAATCAAGTATAGATTTTATCCCACATGCATCTTTTCACAGGAAATTCCCTTAACACATAACGTAGTTTGGCCTCATCAGTTTCGTGTTACACGTTTTTCAATGTATCCAAGAAATATTTTTTTTATTTTATCATCGTAATAACTCAGGATCGTCTGGTTTATGTGCAGTGGATTTTAATAAAGAGGGCAGTTTGTGCGTTGTGTTAGCCATCTACGTACGGTTTCGAATCAACAACCGACTGATAATTGCAACAGTATCCAACTCTTCTACTTACAGGCACTTGCTATACGCGTACGCCATTAGCACGATATTGTAACATTGTTTTCTCTAATGGAAATTGACCTCTCCACTGCTAGGGAGACTACGCATCAATTATTGATCTTTTATCTTCTCGCGAAAGTGTAAGGTCTTCCAGAACACAACCGCTAGCCTGGAGGTAGGTGCCGTTGGAGTGAATAGTTTTAGCACATTAACCCTGTCCTACGTCATTGTGTTCGTCTCGTGCTTGTGATACAGCTATTCCTAACGGTCAACAGGGCGACCAACCCATTTCATCTGACAATGTCCTCGTTCCAAATCTGGTGTCAGCCAGGACGGCTTTGTCTACACGTTGCCGCCCAGGGGTAGTCACATGTACTTCGTTCCATAGTTAGCCCTCCCATTACTACGTAACACTGCATCGACGGCGTATTACTTGTACGTCTGGCTTGTAAAGTCCACATGGCAGATTGTATTTATTTTTATATCTTTCACTAGAAATGTACTGAGCGAAACTTTTAACCAGCTAAAATCGCCGACAAAAAAGTTGATCAGAATAGACATTATGCGACGTGTATTAATGCTTCAGTCGAAGAAATTCGAACCGTGCGAGGTGGTGCAGTAGCAAGACATTAGACACGAATTCGGGAGGATGGCTGTTCAAATCTCCGTCCGGCCATCCGGAGTTGTTTTCCTGTAATGACACCGCAAGAATGAAACACATTTGGCTGTCAAGAGGGCAATGCGTGAATTCTTGTGTGCTGATCGTAGTAGAATATTGTCAAATGATCGTTCACAAAACACACAGAAATTGTGGTTGTGACAAAACTAAACTAGCAGACTCTTGAAGATAGACGTAAACAACCCCGAGAAAGTGTACTAACAAAGTTTCAAGAACCGGCTTTAAAATATGACTCTGGGAATATACGAAAACACACTACGTATCGCTCACATTGGGATTTTGAGGATAAGATTAGAATAATTAAAGGACCCACAGAGACATTCAAATAATCATTCTTCCTGCGCTCCATTTTTGAATGGAACGGGAAGAAACCCTAATAACCCCTTTGCCGTGCAATTCGCAGCGGTTTGCAGAAAACGGTTATTGAGAGATGTAGATGTCGGATGGTTCCTATGAATGGGCACCACGATTTTCCCTATTCCAGTCACTGCTTGTGCTCTTTGTCTACTGACCTTGTCGAAGGGGCATCAAACCTTGATCTTCCTTGCTTCCTACAAATTGTGAGCTGCGTTGGTGGAAACTTCATTGTAGCTGCGTGGAAGATGTTTTTCATTGATTAATCTGTCTCCAATGAAAGATTGGTATAATTTCCCAAAATTGAGGGATTACATTTCGTTGTTCAACCGTGTAAAATGTGTGTTGTTCCTATCACATTCGAGTTTCCTGTGAGACGCTCAAACTTTATTTGTAGAATCTAGGGAAGAGAACCGAAAAATTCAATACAGAATTCATCTTTCAGCCTTGTCCAGTTCGTCAAATTCCATCGATTTTGCGACACATCCACAATACTCTGCTCGGGAAGAAAATGTTTCTGTTTAATAGCGCTCAGAAGAAAACAAATTTCTTGGCTGGCGCCAGGTCATTTATACCCATTTATGTTCGGCTGTGTTGGGAGACAGTGGAATACTGTGCACAACTTGTCATTAATGCTTCCCTTATAGTTTGACCTGGGTCTGATGTCACTAGTATTCGAACATGGGCGCCTCTCAGTGCATATGTACAGGACTCGTTTTGATGCTGCCGTGATTGTCGGATCTGACTTCCAACTACCGCTGAAAGGTTTGCCCATTTACGAGTTGAGTGTTGGAGTTGCGCCATTGTTCTCCGCTGTCTCTGATCATTGCGGTACAGTAAAAGTTGCAGTACTGATCTGACCAGAAAAATGTCAGGTCTTCTTTTTTCTGAGGTGCAAACTACATTTGCTGTTTAACTAATTGTCATCCATCCTTATTTCCCATTCGGGTATGTTGGCATAAATCCTAGTTCTCTTTGTTTCTCGTGAGTTTCCATTGAACGAGTGGATCGCAGAAACGACATATGTTACATGGAAGTATTTTAACATCGCCAGAAAATGCTTGGGTGGTTCCTAATATGACTGACTGTCCAATCCTGTTAAACTAAACCTGTAAGTGTGTAAATGCTTGTACGTATGAATTATATTTTTTTCTTAACCGGTAATGCCATAGCATGCCCAGTATTCTCGTAAAATTGGTACTCTGATGATTACTACTACATTCGCTACCCAGATATCCGTAACTCTCGCAACGGGAAATTCTAGCTAACATGGAATTCATCATGATACCGTTTGCTGTTGATAAAGTTATCTTCGCTCGGAAATTACTGTGCATGACTCACTTATTGGTAAATGCTGCCCAGTCGGGCAACCCAGAACTTTAGCGTACCGCTAGCTAACTTAGTTTTGCGAAGACGTATGTACCCCAAGCAGTAGAGATCGCTACAGAGTGTTTCTTTAGGCGTAATGTACCGTCATATTCCCTTCTAATAGCGTCGTTGTTTGGCGAAACATACATTTTTTTTTTTTTTTAGGTTGATCTAGTGTAGCTCCGCTATGTTTTTTCTTTTTGCGATGTCACAAATTTTCTGTAGTTGTGTTTTTTGACAAACTGTCACAGGGCTTTGCACACACGTAGAAAAACTGAAAAAGTTATTTTTCTGACACATTACGATTGCTGCATATGTGCCGCCTTACTGATTCTGCAGATATCAAGTCGATAATAAAGTTCATCCACGTTCGGCGCATCATGTACCCTATCAATCTCTTCAAAATCACCGTTGATGCGAGCTCACGTTTCTGGTACATTTGTTGGTGCAGGAGTCGTAAACACTGAATAGTTAACATAACCCCCACACAAACAAATCACTTGGGTTTAGACCGGGAGAACGTGAAGGCTATGACATAAATCACTTCGATCGATCTATTGGCTTCTTAATTCCTTGATCAACTATTCACGAACATCATGATGGAAGTGGGGAGGAGCATTATCCTGCTGGTAGATGAAGTCCACACTGTCGGTCTCCAATTTTGGCATGAGCCAGTATCTGCTTGCCGTGTTCGTCCATTTCCGTGGGCTACGTGTGAACAACGCTTCCAGATTCCGCCATACCAAACAAAAAAATTCCCAAAAGTGGTACCATTTCGGCAAGCTTCCCCAAATACCTGAAACCTACATATTGCTATAAACTTTTATGTATTATCAGCGTCTGCAGCTTGAAAGGTAGAATTGTGTCATCAGGTTCGTAAAATTGTCGTACATGTAAAAAATTAGACTACATACACTAAAATTTTTTAATTTGTTCATAAAAAACACAACCTGACCAAAACAATAAAAATCCTGCACTGGTAAATCTGCAAATCAGAGTGCCTGGCAGAGAGGGTTCGTCGAACCACCTTCACAGCAGTTCTCTATTATTCAAATCACGAAAAGCGCGCGGAAAAAAAGAGCACCCGTATCTTTCCCTGCAAGCTCTGATTTCCATGATTTATGATGGTCATTTCTCCCTATTTACATTGGTGTCAACAATTCGGAAGAGAAAGTTGGTGATTGAAATTCCGTGAGAAGATACCGTCGCACCGAGAAACGCCTTTATTTTGATGATGATCACCCGAAATGCTGTATCATGTCCTTAACACTCTCGCCTGTATTTGTCAATAATGCAAAACGAGCTGTCCTTTGAACTTTTCTCGCTGTACTCCATAAATCCTATCCTGTAAGGATCGCACAGCGCGCAGCAGTACTCCAAAAGAGGATGCAATATATTCTTAATGTCATTTTCATTGTTCTTTTGATTTACCAACTAAAACGACGAAATCCAATATGGTTCTCCTCAAAACTCGAAACGACAACAAAAGTCAATTGTCATCCGAAACAGTGAGTTATCACCATTGTGAGCCTAACGTCTCCCACAAAAGGAAAGGTGTATCGAGTGAGTTGAAGAGAAAGTGACATCTAGTGACTATCTAGGACGGCAGTAGCTGTAGCAGTAAGGCTAGGTAGATTAAAAACAACCCCGCTTCTTGGTACCGCAAATTTCTTACCCAAAAATTTTCCCCAAAATTGCGTGAAAAAATTCCGTTGTGGAGTCACTGCGCGCGAAACGCTCACGCACTTGGTCACCGGTTTCTTCACTTACTACAGACCGACCCGCTGGTTTTTTCCTCCTACAGATGCATCCTGAAGTTTTAAGCTGCGCTTACCATTGCAGAATGGAGTTGGCATTTGGTGGATCTTTGTTGAACTTCGTTCCGAAGTGTCGTTGCGCTGATTCGGATTTCGTGGCACGGACAACGAACGTTGGGTAAAAATAGTTCAGAGCTGTCCCGTTCTAATGTTTTAGTCATATGTTCACCTGAAGATGTGGCGTTTAGGGTCACGAAACCAGTAATGATCCAATAATGGACCAAATACAGCTGAAGCGGTTATGAATCCCCAAGTTGTTTACTCATAGCTGTGGTTGCCCTCCCTACAAGGCTGTCTGGAGGGGGGGGGGGGGTGATCAAAAAGTCAGTAACAATTTGAAAATTTAACAAACCACGGAATAATGTAGACAGAGAGCTAAAAATTGACACACGTGCTTGGAATGACATGGGGTTTTATTAGAACCGAAAAAAGCAAAGTTCACAAAATGTCCGACAGATGGCGCTGGACAGCAAAACTGCTACCGTGACGGGTGAGAGGTACGCCGATATGTTACAGAATCGCATCGTCCCCAGCCTGGCTAATGAACACCTGCTGGAACTTACGATGTTTATGTAGGCTGGCGCTCCACACCATATTGCTAGACGTGTGAAAGATCTCTTGGCGCGTCGTTTGGTGGTGATCGTGTGCTCAGCCGCCACTTTCGTCATGCTTGGCGTCCCGGGTCCCCAGACCTCAGTCTTTGCGATTATTGGCTTTAGGGTTACCTGAAGTCGCAAGTGTATCGTGATCGACCGACATCTCTAGGGATGCTGAAAGACAACATCCGAACCCCAATGCCTCACCATAACTCCGTACATGCTTTGCAGTGCTGTTCACAACATTATTCCTCGACTACAGCTATTGTTGATGAATGATGGACATATTGAGCATTTCATGTAAAGATCATCATCTTTGCTTTGTCTTACTTTGTTATGCTAATTATTGCTATTCTTATCAGATGAAGCGCCATCTGTCGGACATTTCTTGAACGTTTGTATTTTTTTTTTTTTTGTTCTAATAAAACCCCATGTCATTCCATGTGTGTCAATTTGTACCTCTCTATCTATATTATTCCGTGATTTATTCAGTTTTCAAATTTATACTGACTTTATATATACAAAGTTAAACCTATTAAACTATCTTTTTACAATAGCTGTCCTCCTACTAAAATTTCGTTTTTAAATTTACGACTAATCAGAAACTAAGTCAGAATTGCTTCAGCACAACAAAGCATCCCAAGTTCATCAATTCAATATCAAATTTCATTAAAATTCGTCACTTTCTTTTAAGTGGTCACTGACTTTTTTTAAATGTTATTTCAACAGTCAACTTGAAACTAAAGCAACTAAAATTGTTTCTAAAGCAAAACGGAATACAAAAATATTCCTACTACGAAATACAGTTTTGAAATCTTAAGACTGTTTCATGCATTAATTTCAGCCACACTTCTAATGTATGCGACTTCATAAATGATATTGTATTTATACTTGATAATATGATTATAAAGTATTTGATGCCAATAAACTCCTCTACGATGTCAAACATAGGTTCTCGTTTATATGACGTTTATTCACAAATACGTTAGAGTTGCAGTGGTTGGACTACTACGAATAAGACATTTCACAGTAGAACATCATGCTGTAATAAACCTAAAGACGTGATACAGATCACCGATCCAATATAGAGACACCGTTATGTACAGATATGGAATACAATATGACGATCGCTAACAGCCTTCCAATGTAAGTATGCCTTTTAGTGCCGGAAGGATCCGAAGAGATGTTCGCCGCCGTCAATGCAGCCCTATTGATTTGAGGAGAGAGGCTACATCTTTAATGTATTTACGATGGCGTAAATACATTTTGTACAAAAAAGGGGGTGGGGCGGTGGGTATGAAGGGCTCAGGCGGCTCGGACAAATTCAAGCAGCCCGCTGAGAAAATCTTATAGAAAAAAACGACCTATAGAATGTACTGTTATCACATACCGGTACCCCTACCGCTCTCCACAAACCCCCGCCCATCGTTCCGTATCGGAACCAGTTTTCGTATCTGAGTACCGCCCGGGTGACCTGATTGGGTGATATTTTCCCGTTGGGCTAATAGTGATATAATTTTGAGCTGTATTATTATTATTATTATCATCATCGAAATGCAACCATCGTCTTTGGTCGATATTTTTGTTGATCAAACGCGGTTTTTGGGTGACACAGGAAAAGCTAAATGTATTTTTATGTGCTGATTTTAATTTAATATTATCTGAAATGATCTTTACCGTTCCGCTACCTTGTGAAATATTGAAATGTTGCAACCTGAGAGTTCTACCAGTCTTCAAATAACGATTACAGTGCTAACATTAAACTGCTGTAGACAGCTAATTAGGCTTTTATAACAGTGCGCTGGTGGACGAATAAAAACCTGATTTTAAATTCTTTCTTGTTACAAAATTTTCCAAGATGAGAAACTATCACACTGGCACGCAGAAGAAACACAACAAGCTGTAGCACTTAAGTTAAATTTAACTGCAAATAAAAACCGAACTGATTAACAAAAAAAGTTAAATAAGGCCAACGGTGTTTTATAGTTGATCTTGGTTAAAGTAAGGATAGGCGGTTGTGCTATCGATAGTGTAATCTATCGATGGCCTTGTTGACCATCGTAGTGCATATCCGTGTTTCGTCCTATGACTCAAAATCAGAATATAAGGGGCGATCGAAAAGTTTCCTTTCGAAGGCCATACAGTCCATAATTGGTATGCCACTCTGGCTAAATCACGGTGGGCACTGAGGTAAGTATCCCACAGACATACCAGGTTGTAGATTCTCGTGTGGTAAAGCACCGGGTCTTGCTGCGTGAAGTCTGTAACAGCCTAGTGTACATCCTCGTCCGACAGGAATCGTCGACCCTTCAAGGCTTTCCTTTAGGGACTAAAGGCGTGATAATCGAATGGGCAGAGATCAAGTCTGTAGGGCGGGTGCTCGAGTGTCTCCCACTTAAATTGGCTTAACTTCTGCGTTACGGCAATTGCGATGTGGGGACACGAGTTATGAAGCAGGAGCACCCCTTGTCACACCATTCCACAACGGCAGTGTTGGACATGCTGCCCCCCTACACATTCTTCTTCGATGCGTATCTACCGGCGTTTGCCCTTCAGTGGCCAAGAAAAGAACAACAGCACTTTGGTCCTATTTGGTAATAACGTCGCGATAGTTCACGTTTCCGCATGCACCGCACGCACGTCGGAAAGACACGAATGCCCCCAAATCCTTGCATACAAGTCGGTGCTTATATACATGCATCGGAGTCGCAGTACGTTGCACACAGGCCGTAGCAATGCCTCCAAATCAAAATTTTGACCGCTTTTGTATCTTTCAGTTTCACTACACGGCGGTAGTTCGTGTGTGATTTCATTTATGCGACGGGGTGGGGTGGGGGAGAGGGGTGCTCTCCGGACCCCTTGCGCCCCCCCCCCCCCCCCCTACATTCTCGCAGAGAGACTTAAAAGTTAGTTAAAAAGCGAGAACCCAACCCGGATTCCAAACCTCCCAACACATAAGGAATCGTGAACATAATAAAATCATTCAAAAATAAGAGTCCCGAGAAGATTGATTGATATCGGAAATCTGGAAATTAGACAACGTAAACATTACAACTAAGATGCAGAGAATAATTGAAAACATCTGGAAAACGAGAATGGTACCAGAAGAATGGAAGTAAGCGGTAATATACCCACTCCACAAGAATGGAGACAAAAGACTGTAACAAGTAAAGAGGAATTTCACTGCTGCCCATAACGTAAGGTCTATTCAAAACACTGTTAAATCGGATAGAGCCTCAAATATATCAACATGTAGGAGAATACCGAAGAGTATTGAGGAATGGAAGATCATGCATTGAACAGATTTGTTGCGTGAGAACAATACTAGCAACGACGAGTTCAGTAACGTTAGAGTAACATTCCTCGACTTACGGAGGACGCACGACTCCTTACATAAACACACTCAAAAGACTAGAAAGCTAAAACACAAATACAACATCCAAAGCGAAATACATGGGAGAGGATTCGGAACCATTCGAAATCAATACTGGACCCACAAAGTGAGATGGCCCGACACAGTCTGTTTAACACAGTTTTAGAGAAAATAATCAGGACATGGGACACAGCCAATGAGGTAAAAATGTGGGACACAAGGAAACAATCGCCACCATAAAATGTCTGGCCTTTGCTGATGATACGGTCATAAAGAAAGAAGCCAAAGAACAGGGTGTATACGACCCGGGACAACCGGGAGGTCCGAGAAAAACCCGGGAATTTTTTCATCCGGGAGAAAACCGGGAAAAACCTGGGAATTTTTTCATCCGGGAGAAAACCGGGAATTTTTCAGATTTCCGGTAATTTTTCATTGTTTTAGTTTTTGGTTAATTTTTTGTAATTTTGACTGGTAAGAACCGATACCCTACCAAATGATTTTACTGTCTCCCCGTACTGCAGAATAATACTTAAACAATAAAATATAAACGAGAGAAAAAAACGAAAATAACTTAAATTGCAAAGGAAATGCGCCATATACAACAGACACACACAGCGTCTGCCAACAGCAAAATGTGTCGGAGGTTTTAGGAAGACTGTGCAGTGCTTCATAACAAAAAATTTCCTCCGATGAGCGTGAAGTCACAACTCTTTACATTAGATTCATTTTAGCAGTTGCGAGCGGGCTCATGCGCATGCGCACTTGAGTGGCTACAGGAATGTGGCTGTTGTCTGTGCAAGCAGTCATAGCAAGTACTCAAGCAGCTAGATGCTACCGGGAAAAGGGGGCGCCAAATTGATATTCTTGTGGGGCAAAAACTTGTTTCACAAAGCGCCTAGCATCCAGCTCACGTTGGTCTATCGATTATTCATATTATTTTGAACCGCATCCCTGTAGGTTTTTGAACATTTTGAACACATTTTAAGTTGATTTCTGAATGAATCAACTTATGATTTTTGAATGCGTGCATGTGTACGTGATGTCTCTGTCAGGTGAATCCTCGTCGCATCTAGAAGTAAACTTTCCGCAGACAAAATGGGATGGGGCTCTACGAGCTGAGCGCGGAGTAAAGCCGAACGGATGAACGCCAATCGTTGTCTGATTACGTGGTTGATTGGGTTTGCAAATATTCAGCGTTGTTATAATGACTAGCGAAAGCCATAGATTGAGACTGCTAGATTGGAAATACACGACTAAGAGGAATAACAGGTGAGAAAGATTACGTATCGATGTATCCAACGAAATGAAATTCTGACAGAAAATTTTTGGCCAGATCGCTACACTAGTGAGGACCATTTGTACAGTCCCGAGCTAGCAGCCACTTAAGTTCTATTGTGGAAGTAACGCGGAAAATGAGTTGTACGAATATATAACAACGCCTAACCGGAGAACAATCGCGGGATAACTAAACCTGTGATTCGGGCAGGGTTTGTGAAGTTGATCGGCGAACAAATTTTGACCATGCCAGGAATAGCTACAGAATTCTTGATGACAAGAATGTTTGTTAGAACGAGGACGGAGAAGAAACGGGGACATCACACAAATTATGGAAGAATAAGACGATTCCAAATATATATAAAAATTTCGTATACTACTTTTCGACCTCGTACTTGAGAAACGGGTGCGTATGAATGAAATGTGAAACTGTTTCCTAACATAAAGCTTTTTGCTTGTAGTAGACCTTATAGGCATTTGATATTGGTACTTCGAGAATTATATTCTGTCGTGTTATAAAAGTGAGAGATGAAATAGTGAAAGCAACAGAGGATCAAGTAGGTAAAAAGACGAGGGCTAATAGAAATCCTTTGGTAACAGAAGAGATGTTGAATTTAATTGATGAAAGGAGAAAATACAAAAATGCAGTAAATGAAGCAGGCAAAAAGGAATACAAACGTCTCAAAAATGAGATCGACAGGAAGTGCAAAATGGCTAAGCAGGGATGGCTATAGGACAAATGTAAGGATGTAGAGGCTTATCTCACATCCGATTCGCCCATAAAACATTCATAGTTTTCACTCATTGAACCAAGCTTCTTCTGTGAAGTATTTTCTTTCCCACTTTGACTGCTATGGGCAGGTGTACTTGAGAGGTTAGGTTCACTCACTTGGTTATCGTCTTTATTGTTTACAGTAATAACACATACCTTTGGCTTTCCAACATTTCTCCTTTTCTTAAAAGCCTTCAGAGGATTTTATTATACTTCAACAAAACAGAGACTCAAGAAACAGAATTAATTACGAATATTTTCGAGATAACGACAGAGTAAATAAACATGAAACAATCGACAATCACACCAGCGATATATATTGAACCATCACAGGTTAGCCACAACACATACTTTATCTCACATCACTAAAATGTACCTGATGAACACGGACGTTAATAATAACACCATTTGACAGCAGTTTAACAGCGCCACAGTGGGTCACGCCCATGTAGAACACTTTTCAAAAAAAAAATTAAAAATAGTTGTAGTCTTCGGAATTGAATAAATTATATATCTATTAAAAGGTAGTAGTCTGCAGATTCAGAAAACGCAAAAAAGTAAAAATTGAACTTTTCATGATTTTGAGCCTTTCCGGAGCCCCTTAAGCGCGTGTACTAAACACCGACTGATTGTCAGTAGCGTAGATCACGTCTGGGAATGTAATCGGTTTTATTAAAAGCGGAAACAAATTTGAACCCAGCATAGTTACTTTTTTTTTCCCCCCCAACGTAACTGATGCTGATAATGTTGCAAGGATTGAGTGACATGCGGGACGCTTGCAACAGCTCGTTGTGGAACGCTGTTGCGTCACATTGTACGACTGTTTACTTCGTACTGCGATTACTAGATCGGTTTATCTACCCTTTCTATCAGTACTACTGTTTACCGCCAGAAACACACCATCGTTGTTTGTTAGTTTGACGTGCTAGTTAAAATGGGGAAGACTTTGTACTCGAAGGAAATGAAACGGAAATAAATGGTAATGAGTACTGAATTGAATCATTTTCAGTGAATACAGTCGAAAAGAGGAAACTGAAAGACAAATATACTACTACTGCTGCTATTAGTACAGTACTACTTTCATGCAGCAGTCCGAGGCAGATTTAGAGAATAAGTTTCACTTCCCGAAGATGCGTCCCGCAGGACGACAATTTGACATATTTGTTGGCCACGTATCGTGCTTACCGCAGTTATGATCGACTTCTAACGGTTAACTGCTTTCCAAGAAAGTGTGCAGAGCGGGCTGGTTGTGTAAACCTAGCAGGGGACCGTTGTCCGCGCAAATGTCCACTGCAACCCGTTACTTGCAGGAGCTAGACAGACAGGCGTGCTGACTATCCTGATTGTCAACGGAGATCACTTCGCAGCGTTTGTAACAGTTCCCATTGATGGAAGCAGTCAAGCTTTTGTCCCTGCCTTTAGTTATTGCCGACAGTTCGTTATAAACTAAGAAAAGAACTACGTTACTCATGAGCCTGTTTTCCCAGAATTGCAGCCTCCGACTCATTTTCTCGTCCTCAGTTACGTGATACGCATTGCATGTTCTTCCGCAGGAACTCATGGGGACATAGGAGAAAAGAAATAAAAGAAACACAGCTTGACCTTTACTTGGTGTAACTCTTCCAATGTTGCAGTCACGACTTATTGTTCTTCAAATTGATTTAGATGTTTCAGATTTCCGGTGCGGTAATGTCGTGTACAATCAATCCGTCCTTATTTCTACCTATGACACCTTATTCTGAGTCTTCTTTCGATATCCAGGGGTGAGTCAGAATTCCTTTCAGTGGTCTCTGTTTGCTGCAGTCTCTCTTTTTATTTCACCTTTCGATACATTCTTTTTTCCGATGAATCCCCTGTGCTGAAATTAGCTAACTTTAAGAAACACTATATTTCATTGCCTCGTTACATCTCGTCAACGTTTATGTTATGACAATTAAATTCTTATTCCATAGATAAAATAACTCAAAATTGCCATATTATTGTAATAAGATACATTCCAGGCGTAAACAGGTAGTTAGATTATGGAGAAAAAAATGTAGGCGCGGAGATATGGTCACAATTAAACAATCTTATTCCAAGGCTTCATCACTGATCTTCCATCAGCAGCAATTGGACACTCAATTCTGAAGAAAGAGCTACTTTCGGGCCTTACCGTACACTCTGTGACATGCATTCATTCCCAAATTTAATTAAAAATTCGTCCTTGGGTAACACGTTGAGTCCAGTTAAAAAATCGTGGTAGACCTGTAAATCGGTATTTTCTATAAGTTATCTTACAAATCCACATTCTTCCTTACGAGAAGCATTGTATAAAAGAGTACACAATTGCTCGATCAGTTTGAGGTATTTATAATCTTGATCATCATGAATAGGCATTTGATGTGTGTTGTTGGCTAAATGTTTCCTCGAGACTTTTCCTTGGCATACGGTGTTTAGTGCAGGGGATGGATAAAATTAAAAAAAAAAGAAAAGCAAAAAGCACAACACATTGTTGCATCTAACACTAATAGGAAAGCCTTTGGCATTCAGAACAGCTTCCAGTCACCTCTGAATGGATACAAGCAGGTCCTGTTGGTTTCCAAGGGAATCTTGTACCATTCTTACTGTCAAATAGTGGCAGGACCAGGCACGATAATGGAAATGGATAGCAATCACGCACCCTTCTCTCCAAAGTGGACTGCAAAGGCTCAGTAACATTGAGATCTGGTAACTGTGGTGGCTAGGGGAAATGCGACAATTCATTCTCGTGCTCACAAAATCAGCCCGACGATGCGAAGCTGTGTGAACAGGGGCTCTGTTATCTTGGAACATAGCATCGCCATTGGGGAACAAATATTGTACAAGGGATGGACCTGATCAGCCAAAACGGTCACACAAACCTTGGCAGTAATACGACTTTGCAGAGTAACCATGGGGCCCGTGGAATACCACACTATGGCTGCCCAAGTCACCACCTAACCCTCGTCATGTTTCACTCTTGGGATGTAAACTTGGCCAGAAGTGGAAATAGCGTGAAACAAGACTGATCCGACCAAATGACATTGCTCCATAGTCCAGGTTTTATGGGTTCAATACCACATTGTCCACTTAAGGGCATTTGCATCACTGGTGTATGATTTTGGAATTCCAACTCAGCCTGTAGTTGTCAGCTTTTGGAGCTCCCTTTGTGTTGTTGTGGTGCTGACAGGGTTCATGAGTGCGACAGTTCTGCTGTGACTTTTGCAGCTGTTGCCCTCTTCTTTTTTTTCTCTCTCTCATCACAATCCTCTTCAATGATTTTCCATCACGAACACTCAAAACATGCTTACATCCTCGTTGTTACTTAGCAGATCATGTTTTTCCTTCTCCCTGTATGTGGCATAAATCTTAGATTGGATGCCTCTTGAAACACCAAACATATCAGCTACCATGGTTACGAAAGCACCCAACCCTCGAGCACCAACAGGTTGCCTATGTTTGAGTTCACTTGGCTCCGACATAATGCAGTCACAACTACACAGAACACTGTTCTGACCACGATACTTAAAATGTACTGAGGGCATTGCACGTGTTCCAGTCATGATCAAATGCAACCTGAAGGCTTGGCCATGTTCAAGCATACATTTCTTGTGGTGGTTCCACATTTTTGTCCAGCCTATCTATGCATACCCATGTTGCTCTACGTGTTTTATAATGCCAGCCACACTGTTCCCCAAGTTCAGTCTACTCGATCTTTTCTTTTATCTGATTCCACCAAAGAATATGCTTGGTTCATCTGTCATCGATTCTCCTGGCTTCATTATTACTTACCTATCCCGTTCAACATTCATAATCTGCCCCTCACTCGAACTTGCCTCCTGATCCATTTGTACGTTTTTCTGCATCTCCTGGTAATTCCCAACACGTAGGCGTATCCCTCCTCCACCTACTGAGCAACCATAATTAGTTAAATGGTGACTGCTGTAAAATTCAGTGATTCACTGCTGTTAAGTCTAAACTGCTAATACAAAGAGGTTGTAAATTTCACTTTTTGGGCACATCGCAAAGTGTTCACCTGAAAAATTTCCAGAACCGTGTAAGAAATTGTAGTGCTAGCCAGATGAATTGCGAGGATCTCCTGGCTTATCGACGTATAGCCTATAGCTATGCTAATGAACTAATGATATTGGTATCAACTGCCTTGTGCAGTTCACCCTTGCATCACTTCCTTGGTCTTCCAATTGCATTGGTTCAATCAAGTTTTCCCACAAGCACAACTTTCGCTCGGCAAGGGTCTGGCAACGTGTTTTGTATCCTGCCAGGCTTATTTTCCATTCTCTGCATGTTGTTTGGTTCTTTCAGCAGGTCATACCTGGAGTTCCAGTTGTCCTCCCCACAGATTTGTCCAAAGATATTTCTCATGATTTTTCATTCATCATCTCTCTCATTTTTTTTTATAGTTTTTAAGATTTCTGCCCCATATAACAACACTTGTACTATCACGGCATTATAGGCTTCAAGTTTGGTTTTAATTGACAAATGTTTTAATTACGTTATCTGCTTCAGGCTGAAATAAATTTTGGATCAATTGACAATACATTGATTAGCTTCTTGTTTTAGGTTGTTGTACCTGTTGAACCAGCTGCTGAGAGATTTAAAATATTCCATTCTGGCTATCTTCAATACTTCTACCAGTAATGGGACATTATTAGGGGCATCTCTGGATATTTCTGTCATTTCAGTCTTCTCCACATATATCCTCAGTCTGATCTTAGTGGTTTTCTTTGCTAAGTCTCTGACAGTTTCTGCCATTTCTTCCTCTGAGTTCACAATGGCTGCAGTATCATCTGCAAATGCCAGTAACTGTATTCTTTCTTCTAGCTTCATCCCTTGCCTTCTCTTTGCATTTATTGAATTACTTTCTCCATGACCAAATTGGACACCTCCCCTGGTATTTCACCTAGCCTCTTATCTCCACTGTACTTATCTTCACCAAGTTAATTAACTTCCTTGGTATGCCAAGCTCCCTCAGGACATTGAACATACTTAATCTATGCATACTATCAAAAGCATTTGATAAATGTACAAATGTTACCAGAAACGGATGGTTGAACTCGTAGCACTCGTCCCAGATTTCTCATGATGTGATACACAATTGATCGTCCTGTCTGAAAACCTGCTTGTTACTGTTCAACAGTGTCTGTAGCAAAAGGCTTCAGCTTTTTTATCAATTATCAATGGTAGCATTGTATATAAAACACCTAGCAGAGATATGCCGCTATGATTGATGCAATTCCTCCTCCTTCTCTGCAGCATGATAGTGGTAGCTGACTTCCACGCTTTTGGGCACTCCTCCTCTCTCCACATTTCACGTATGTGATTGTATATCTTTTTATGAAGAATTTCACCTGCTGCCATCAACATCTCTGCTGTTATCATATCTTCTCCTGGTGCCTTATTATTGTTTGATTTCTTAATTGCTCTATCTGTATCCTGTTGAGTCACTTCAAATTCTTCTGGCTCTACACCTTCTGCAGTTCTTCCGTCTGGGTAATGTTTACTTTCTCTATACTTCATGTGTGAAAAAACCTTATCGACCATACACCTGCTCTACAAGCTTCTTCCCTTTCTTAGCATTGAGTACACTGTTTGTCCATTTGGTGTTGATGTTCATCCTAGCTGTGTCCTTCCAGATGTATCACCACCTAATTCTCGGTCTTCCTCTGCCTCTTGTACCATCTATTACTATGCAGAATGCTACTCTAGATAGCATATTCTCCGTCATTCTTGCTGTGTGGCCTGTCGAATTCAACATTCTCTTTAGCACCTTGATGATGTTACAGTGTTTGTACAACTGTCTTAATTCTTCATTTTTTTTCTTTTCCTCCATTACATGTTATTTTCATCATATACAGGTCCAGAAATTTTCCGTAGTATGTTTCTTTCGAATAAGTTTTTCTTCATCTTTCTTTCCAAATATTAATAACATATAACATTATTGGTATAAAAAGCCAATTGATGCACGCAGATTTTGAAGTTGAGTGATCTTTTATTTAAGATTTTGAGAAACCAGGGAAGTGTTTTGTTCACTGTTGCTAGATGGGTTCTATTGTTGTACTAAAAAGACTCCCAAAGTACTTGAAGGGCAGGGGGGGTGGCATCTGTCTTAAAAGTGAATCCACCTACAGGCAAAGGTGCATCACTTAAAGCTTTCTTACTTATGACACAGATTTTCTGTGTTGTCTTATTAAGACGCAATCCAGTTTTTTTTGTAATTTTGCATCATTCTGATTAATTCTGTTTTGGAACTAATTATTAATGCTACTTCATCTGCATAGGCAAGTCTAGTAATGTTCATCTACTATAGTTGGGTCTGTTGTGGATTAGTTTTAGTAAATTATCTGTCCTCTTCTATAAGGTGAGGTTAAACAATATAGGTGAAATGGGATCTCCTTGTCTCACCTTAGTTGCTCTTACTGTTATCTTTCTTTGTATGACATAAAATTTCCTCTATATGTGTTTTAACTAATCTGATTAACTTTGAGGGATCTCATATTCCCTCTTTATGCTATCATAAGCCTCACTGAAATCTAGAAATATTATACGCCTTCCCAGTAATTTGCCTTATAGTGAATAAATAATCTAATGTGGATCTATTTCTATGGAAACTGCATTGGTTATTGGAATCAGCCTGTTTAATAGGAAAATCAGTAGGATAAATGGCATCCATTGAAGCAATTTCTCTGTACTCATCG
The DNA here is from genome assembly GCF_023864275.1 of Schistocerca cancellata. Lineage (NCBI taxonomy): Eukaryota > Metazoa > Arthropoda > Insecta > Orthoptera > Acrididae > Schistocerca > Schistocerca cancellata. Next base: position 196,793,063 of record NC_064630.1, read on the forward strand.
CACACAAGGTGATCATTCTTAACCATGGGGCATACAACTGGAAACTCCAGGTTGGAATATCAACAATGTAAAGAAAAGATACAATGACTTACTTAATTCATTTTATTCCTTTGGAGGAATAGGGCATTCAGAAGAACTCGCCATCCATCTGTCTTCGCCAGTTTCCCTCAATTCCACTTCGGTCTTGCCAACTCTCCTTGGTTCCACTTCCATCATCCTCTTCCATGTACCTCTAGGCCTGCATCTGTTCCTTATCCCTTGGAGATTTCATTCCAGTCCCTTCTTTTTGATTGTTCCATCTGCCTTTCTCAGTGTGTGCCACAGCCATCTCGGCTTTCTGTTCCTCTGTAGGTATTTGGTTTGTTTTTCTCCAGATATCCTCATTACTTATTTTTACTGGCCACCAGATATTCATTATGCACCACAGCCCCCTATTTATGAAACTCTGCAACTGTGATGTTGTCTGTTTAGCTACTTTCCAACTTTCATTGCCATACAGGAGGACAGCCTTCACATTTGTATTAAAAAATACAAATTTTTGGTTTTGCATGTAATGTTCCTGTTTCTCCATATTGGATACAGTTCTGTGAAGGCACCATTTGCCTTCTTTGTGAAGTCCTTCTGTTTTGGAACTAATTATTAATGCTACTTCATCTGCATAGGCAAGTCTAGTAATGTTCATCTACTATAGTTGGGTCTGTTGTGGATTAGTTTTAGTAAATTATCTGTCCTCTTCTATAAGGTGAGATTAAACAATATAGCTCTCTTCTCCGGCTCCACCATCTTTTGTCACCACAGTACCCAGATACAGGAATGAATTGACGATTTCCACTGGCTGCTCCCGTTGAAACAGTGGCACTTCCATATTCCCAGATTTATTCTCATTTTTTTTGTTTAGTGTATGACTGTCTTGAACCCAGCTATCTCTGCTTCTTTTTTCAGTGACTTTAATGTAGCTTCATATCTTTGAGTGTATGAACAATGTCGTCGGTGAAATCCAAATCCTCCAGGCCTTCATGAAGCTCCCATTGGATTTCTAGTCTCCTGCCTGCTATGACTCTTTGCTATGACTCTTCTCATAGCTGAGTTAAAGATTAGTAAGAAGAGTATTGGTGACAAAATACAGCCCTGCTGGACTCTGTTTGTTATCTCTGTTGGATCTTCCATTGTGGAGTACACAACATGTGTGTCCATCATAAAGATCTTTGATGGTGTTGAGAATCTTTTGTTGTATATCATACTTCTGTAGCCTTCCACAGCACTTGATGTTTCACAGAGTCGAAGGCCTTTTCATAATCGTTGAGTGCTAGGCACATGGTTTCCTGGAATTCTTTGTTTTGCTCTAATGTGATCCTAAGAGTTACTGATAAGATCAACACAACTGGATTTTGCTTGAAAACCAGCCTGTTCTTCACGCAGTTAGTTTTCAACTAAGTCTTTAATCCTATTTAAAATAACTCTGATGAGGACCTTACTGGTAACTAACAGCGATGTAATATCACGCCAGTTGTTACAATCTGACATATTTCCTGGGAGCTTTACGGCCAATTCACTTTTTCACTCCTTTGGGGATTTCTGTTAAAGCCAAATATGCTTGAGCTAGGGGTGGAATTTTAATGGTACTTTCAGTATTGGCTTTTAAGAGCTCCAGTGCTATGTTGTCTAGGCCTGGAGCTTTTGCATTTTTAAGGCTTCTCAAAGCACTCCTAATTTCTCCCATTGTGGTATGCTGCTGATTGATATCTTGATCTGCTGTACTTCCTGTGGAACATCCCTCACATGTTCCCTCTTGGTTGTTTTTATGATTTAACAACTCCTTGAAATGCCCCTCTCATCTCTACAGCTGTTGTGCATGTTGGTTAGTAATCATCACCCAATCCTTGCTCTTAACTGTTTGTTCACATCTGAAGTTCTTCAGTGAGAGTCATTTGGTGGTATTGTACAGCTCTCTTCTATTTCCTTGTCTTGCTGCCTCTTTTGCCAATTGTGCTTGCTAATCTATCCATTTTTCCTATTTTCACTCTTCTGTTTGCCCCTCACACCCCCAATCCTCCCACCATCCCCAAGAACCAACTGCAAAGGAGTGCCTCCTTCATCAACCAATGCTACCATGGACTGGAACAACTGAATCACATCCATCGCCACAGCTCTGATTGTCTTTCATTATGCCCGGAAATGAGGGACAACCTACCCAGGGTCCTTCCTACCCCATTCTAAAGTGCTAAAGTGGTGATCTGTCATCCATGCAACTTCCACAACATCCTAGTTCATCCCTATGCCACTATCAATCCCACCCATTGCCACAAGGATCATATCCATGTGGAAGACTCAGGTGGTAGACCCTCCACTCCATCACCAGCTTTTCTGAACTGCACAGATTGGAATTATCCTTAAAACACGTTCTCCACTCCCGAAATTATTCCAGCCTCAACATATGTAACATACTGTCCCAGCAACCTCCACCAAACAGTTTCCACTCCCTCTGCACTATCATCTGCTTTCTATTCCCATCTCCCACCCTCTTTGTGTGCTGCTCTCTGCCAACATATCCCTCATCCTTAAGCACTCCTCTCCTTTTCCTCCCCCCCCCTCTCTCTCCCCCCCCCCTCCCCCTCCCTCTCTCCCTTCTAGTCCTCTTACCCCATTGTCTTGCCTCACAGCCTCTTGCTGCACCTATTGGCAGCCTAGTCCGTGAACACTCCACCAGACAGTGCTCTTCCCTGCCTCATCCCCCCCCCCCCCCCACACACACATGGTTTCTGTATTCCAAACTGTTTGCATTGAAAACTGTAGTTCTTGTTCCTGTTACGGTCCTCCATTCTTTAATAACTCTGCATACGTGTAGTCTTCATTGAAAGCCTTGTTTTTCTTTAATTTCTTTATTGCTTGCTGCATTTTGTTTACTCTTGGATTTGTTACTTTTATAGCTGAATGAGGTTCTTCAGATTTGAATTAAATCTGTAGATATTTACTGCAGAGTAGTTGTGAGAGGTATGTCTCCCATCTCTTTTATGTGTCACTCTTATATTTGTCAGTATTTTCCTATGCTGATCGTTTGTAAACTCTTCCCTTGTAGGGAAGAGTTTTAATATTATTTTCTATTTTGATATGTCTGTCTTGCACTATGGTGCTTGAAATACTCTACTCGTCCTAGAGTAGTGTTGTGGTATTCCCATTCCTCTTGTCTTGGGGTTTGTTGTGTTTCATGACAGATTTTACAGTATCTTTCTTTCAGTGTCATACAGTTCTTTTCTGGAATCCATGCTTTCCTTGCATTTTTCCTGTCCAGCACTTTTTCTTTTTGCACATGTCGTTAAACCAGATTTTGTTAGGTCATTTTCTTTTTCACATGACTGTGGAAGTTATGTCTTGAATACTATTCTTAAAGTTTCCATATGCTTTCAATATCATGTTGTTCCTCTTGGTCTATCTAGTTGATGTTGGGTTAGTGCCCATTTCTCTTGTATACTTTTCTTTTATATTTTCTTGCACCAGATTTCCTATGTTGTATCTACTAATTTCCACTCTGTTTATATTTAGTTTCCTTTTGAGTTTTATTTTCATTTCTTATACAATTAACATATGGTCTGCATCACAGTCTGCACCCGTAGAGGTTGTAATGACTTTAATACTGTTTTGGAATCTGTTTGGATAGCTACATAGTCAAACTTATTAACTACTTGTCCATCTGGTGATATCCAAGTCCCTCAATGAATGTGTTTGGGTTCAGATTTTGTGCTGCTTAGCGTGAAATCATTTTTCATTGAAAATTTTATAAGTCGAGCCCCATTATCTGAACTTTCCTTGTATAAACTTAAATTGTCAGTGATCGGTTTGTAAATTTCTTCCTTTCCTACTTTGACATTAAAAAATGCTAACACTACTGTTATATTATGCTTACTTCTTGAGTTGAACACGTGTGCCAGTTGACCCTAGAATGCTTTTTTCATGTTGTCATCCATAGCTTCTGTGGGTGCAGGTGCATGTAAAAATGTGGTGTTGAGTCTGAATTGTGCTGTATAGTATTTGATTATTAACATGTTTGAGTTCCTGTATTGGGTTATTTATTGTTTTATGAATGTAGAATCATGTTTCAAATTCACGACATTGACCACTGCCTCTGTACACTCTTGTCCTGTCTCCGATTTTCACTGACACCTTTCCTTGCTGTCTTAGTTCTTGGAGAATTATCAGCTGTACCCTGTACTCTCCTAACTCGTTTACTAGTATTTGGGCACTTCCAGGGCAGTACAGGCTTCTTGTATTCCAAGAACCAAAAGAGCTTTGCCAACTTCCGTTCCCGTAAATTCCGTTCTGTTTCCGAGACATGCATTGAATATCCAGATCAGTCAGCATTTTACATGGGGGGTAAGTAGCTGTCTGTGTAGCCCCCAACCTGGAGGACCAGGAATCTTGATTCAGGGCTGCTATAGGACAGTTGCCTTCACCACAGCTCTGTGACCCTCTCCTGCCTGTGCTATTGTTGGTCCGCCTCGGGTATTTTACTGACTGGTAGCCTCCTTACCTGGAGAGCATTCTGAGAAACTTGACAGCAATAATTTATTTAGTATTTATATCCTACTCGTTGTCTGCTCTTGTTGTGTAGGTAGCCATTACATTTAACAATTTTTCGTTCGTACTCATTATAAGATTTGTGTATTTTTTATATTGCTGTCCCTATTCACACTAGGGTAAGGGTCAGCAGGGATGCGCACACACACAAATTGCACAGTAATCCCTTGTCAATGCTTTATTGATATAAAGTATTCCTTTAAAAGGCAGTTGAACATTTATAAATAAAATATTTTATTTCAATTAATAAAAATTATGGTAGATATTAAAAGCTTAGAAATATTTTATGAAAAAATACATCCTTGTAGCAAGAGTTTTCACAAAAAATGTAATGCCTTCTGTGGTACTACAGATTTTGAAGAACTGCTGCAACATCTGTTTTCTTGAATTTGTACTCATCAGGTACCATTGGGAAAACAAAAACGTGTAAATCTGTTTTACAAAGAACAGTTCCACTGTACATATCATCTGACAATTTTCCCAAGACTTTTCCTATGTTTGGTTTAATCACTGTAATATAATGAAAATTCACCTTGAGCCAGCTCCCGCCATGTTATTCATGCCATTTGGTTCAGTGTCTTTCATCAAGATATAAAGGAATTTATGACATTTAGCTTCTAGTGGGCTTTGGTATACATCAGTGGGGAAAGTTGAAAATCTGTGCCATACCAGGATTCAATCCCAGGTCTCTCGCTCATTAGGCAGATGCTCGACCAATGAGCCATCTGGATACAGCGGTCATCGCAACTACATGGACTATCCTAGCACACCTCCCATCAGAACCAAATTCTCAACTTATCTGCATTCTATTGACGTAGTGCCCCTGCCCTCTATTGTCTTTACTTGCAGTGTTTCGCCAATTCCCGTAAGAGTTCGAAAGTGATGTGCATCTGCACTGAAGGGATCATTAGCCAGCCTCAACGTAATTGTATGTGTGGTGTCTGTTCTCTTGGACATGTTGTCAATGACATGGACACTAGATGCTTTATTTTCCGTATCATCCACTTCAGACTCTGAATGTTCTTTTTCACTGCTCTCAAAGTCTTGAAGTGTAATACTTGGCCAGCAGGAACATTCAGCTTCTTTATACAGGATATTTTGATCATATTATCTTGACCATAATGCATTTTTTCAGAAATGTGGTCAGGCTGTCACTCAGGTCATTTTTCTCATTGTCATTCTCATATTCTGATTAAGGAGGCAGCATATCTAAGACTCATTTCTGTTTAAAGGAAATATGCCAGCCTTATTAAATCCTGGATTTATGTCTTGTGCTGCAGTACACCTCATTTTATGTTACTGTATGCCGATACACCATGAACGTTATATTTCTTTTGCATATATTTTTAATTAGATAGTTGTAGAGAATTATCTTACCTTACATGAAGATTGTCGAGAACAGTTATTGTTAGCATGCAGGTAGCTTATACAATATGGATGACAACATATTACAACAGCCACAGAATTTTATGTATTTGTTTATTTTCCTTGTTGTTGTAGTGTGCTAATTCAGTTTCATCACTGTAAGAAACATTTCATCTCATTCAGCAGTATGTAAAAGTCTCTGCACTTGTGTGCACATAACCAGAATAGCTGTACATAAGATCATGAAATAAGGCAGTCAAATGTCATAGAGTTGTTGTATGCAGGCATTCATCACCAGTTCAAAGTATTGTGGAGGTTCCGTGAAAAAGACCTTGTCTGATAACTCTACTGTAATCATCAATTATAAGTACAATTTCCTTTCTCAGTTTTAAAGGGAAGAGCTTTCTATATTTCTGTAATGCACAGATAGATGCAGTGATACCTTCTTACTCGTTGTACGTAAGTGTACAGCGCAATTTAGGCTTTCACTTATTAGTACTTCTAGGTTCTTCACTGAAAGAGAGAGATTTATATTTATCACATTCAGGCTTAAAGATGGTATGAATGCCTAATATTTTGGATTAATGAGCTTAGAATGACAGTATATGGCTGCTTGGGTTCTGGATGGATTAAGCTTTAACCATGTATGCTGCATCCCTTTTTGATAATGTTTACTACATTATTAACAGCACAAAATCTGTAAAACTGCTGCTGTTTTTCATACATTTAACTTTTCAAACATTATAAAAGGGATCCATTGAAGATGGCTATTATTTGCTGAAACTTGTTTAGTCAAGAAAATTGAGGAGACTTCTTGTTTTTAAAAAATAATAGGTTCAATACATTTACATACTTAATGATGGATACATCTCTTTGTGTGAACATCATCTGGCTACAGTTAACAGAGCTTTTGACACTATCAAAACAGAATTTCTTCAGTGGTTGTCTGTCCAACTTTCTAGTCGGTGCCATTTAGAATGGGTGATATAAAAATAAAAAGGAAAAGTCAAAATCACATTTTTTTGTTTGTTTCTATATCATTTTTGAGAAAGTATTTATTTTCAAAAGTTGCCTCCTTTCTTTTGTGATTCTTAGCAAGTTTGTGCCTGAAGTTTGGATAGTCTTTGTATTTTCCCCTGTTTAATAAATGAACCATTGATTTTCTTATTTCTTTTGATTACGGTATATATCCAATATTAGTTCTACATACATTCCTTATTTTAAGGCGTCAAATTGGAATAAAATTTGAAGGAGGGGTCACAAAATAGAGGGTAAAAGTAAATGTATGTGACAAAATTTTTTATGCAACTTTGTTGTTGTCACAGCACCTACCTTGTCCCTGGAGGTCAAGAGCATGGGAGGGGAGGAAAGGGGAGGCATGGTTCGGGATGGGAGGGGGAGGGGAGAGAGGGGTGAGAGTGAAAGAAGGAGAAATTCTGCAAACTGAACTCGCATCCTCCTCGCCCAAAGTGAGACGTCTCAGTTCAGTATTAGTTTGAAGATATAATGGATAGTGACTAGTAGCAAGTGTACCCTGATCCATTAGTCATGGTAGATCAAAAAACTAGCCAGTCATTCATTCATTGTGAAACTAAGTAGAGTTGCTGCCCCCCCCTCCCCCTCCCACATATATAGAAGCTATTTTCTTTCATTTCATTGCCTTACGGTGGAAGATGTATTTCAGCTTTGTTGACGAACATATTACTAAATGCAGCTATAGCATTTATGTTGGCAGCAGCAGCAGCAGCAGCAGCAACAGCAGCAGTTTGTGTTGTTTGTTGTTGTTGTTATTAACAACAGTAGTAGTAGTAGTAGTAGTAGTAGTAGTACAATATTTTCTAATGTTACAGATTGGGTTTAAAGGATTTGGACTACCAAGTGACAAGCTGAATGTGTCGGTGCCCATTATCTATGAGGGCCAAGAATATGTTCTTCACCATGGTTCAGTTGTCATTGCTGCTATTACATCTTGCACTAATACAAGCAATCCGAGTGTCATGCTTGGTGCAGGTTAGTAAACTAAATGTTTGTGTTTTTAAGATTGGGCTAGAAATGAATAGAAAATGAATTTGGCAAAGGCCAATTTGAAGTGAAAATTGAAATAATGAAACTCTACAGGAGTACTTTATAATTGCGAGAGATCATAGACTAGTAAGACAAAATGTAATAATAGATAATAAAAGATTATGCTCTCCTCAACCCATATGCTGATTTTAATAGTGCCTGGATTAGTAGGCAAGGTCATATTTGAGGTGGTGTCTCTGTATGTTATGCAGACCTTTGAACTGACTTATACTGCCAATTATTGGGGAATGAGTCATGGTCAACTTTGCATTTTTCACATTAACAAATTGTTGCCTGAGGCGAAAGAAGCAATAAGTGGGAGGGAAAAAATCTTAGGACTAACTTGGAATCGAATGAACCCTGGACCTTTGTATTAGTTTGTTACGGTCTCATTAAGCCACAAAGCCACACAGAATGGATAAAAAGCTAGAAACAAACAGGCATATCAGGAAAAGCTCAGAAATCTAGCTATTGAAAATATATTTAAGAACACTTGATCAAATTGAGTCACATTTCCAGCATCTTAGAAAATGAAGATCATACAGATGTAAACAAAAGCGTGTGTTTTTTTAACAAATGTTCCATGGCAAACGGCAAAAGATACCAAAGGCACAAAAACTAAAAGAAAAGAAAATCACATGTAGAATAAGACAGGTATAAAATAAAGCTGAGAAATTCAAACTGAAGACAAAAGAAATGTGACAGTGTGTTGAAAAACAAATCTACTCAGAAATATCGTAAGTGGATGTGTGAAAATACAATCAAAATTCAATAAGAGAAAACAACTGAAAACAGTATGAAAATGAAGATGATAGGACGGAAACTTGTGTTAAACAACAAAAAATATGTTATGAAATAACGACAATATGATGTAGGATTAATTGCTGCTCATTACGTACAGAAGACATTGAGTGGCAGACAGGCATATTGAAAAAAGACCTCTAGATATTATCTGCTGTCAGACCAAGTGCTTTACTAGACAAAGACAAAACACACATGAGTATAGCCACTATCACCCCTCTGTGGCCTGACTTTGTGTGTTGCAGCAGTTGGCTGTCATAGGTAGTGAGAGTAAAGAAGAATTGGAGGAGGAGGAGGAGGAGGGATAGCAGGATAGAAGTGTGAGGAGATGCTGAAGTGCTGTCTATTCGAATGTGCAGGAACGGGATTGCAGGTTGATATGTGCATCATCTGCTGTTCTGCGAAAAGGGGAGAGGAGAGATGCGAAGATGGGGAAAGGACTATACAATACAGGGCAGTTGGGGGGTGGGTGTAGAATGCGTGAGAGAGGCTTGACTGAGAGTTGGGAATGGAAGCAGGTGGAGGGCAGGAACTACCGAAGATTGAGACCAGAGGGATTATGGGAATGAAATATATGATGCAGGAAGAGTTTCCACCTGCACAACACAGAGGAGCTAGTATTGGTGGGAAGAATCGTAATGGCACAGTCCATGAAGCAGTTGAAACCAAGCACACTATGTTGGGCAGCATGCCGAGCATCTGAGTTGTCCAGCTCTCTCTTGGCTGCAGTTTGCAGTGCTCATTAATGCAGACAGACAATGTGTTGTCCATGTAGAATGTAGTTCAGTGATTGCAGGTAAGTTAGTAGGCCACATGCTTTCACAGCTGGCTCTGCCTTTGATGGACTAGGAGATACCTTTGACAGGACAGGACAGGAGTAGCTGGTAGTAGGATGGTGTATGGAACAGGTGTTGCATAGGTCTGTTGCAAGGATACAAGCCACGAGCCATGGTGTTGGTATGGTAGTGCAGTGGGGATGGACAAGGATATTACATACATTCACCAGATGGCAGAATACAACTGTAGGAGGGACAGGGAGAATATTCCTCATTTCTTGGCGCAAAGAGAGGTAGTTAGAATCCTGATGAAGAAGAGTATGCTTTAGTTTCTCTGTTCAGCAGTGCATGATGGGAGAGGCAACTGGGTCATGGGGGTAAGTTGGAAGTTTGGGCAGGGAGTAGAAGGGATAGGAGGTAGTGGTGGCGGATGGTAAAGTGCTGCTTGCGGGGGCATACAGGGACGAGGTGAGTATGTATTGGTGGAATAGAGTGCTGTGTAGTGCTGGAAAGGGAGCAGGGAAGGGGCTAGATGGGTAAGGACAATGACTAATGAAGATTGCGGCCAGAAGGGTTAGAGGAATGTGGGATTATTTCAGGGAGTGTTTCCACCTGTGTAATTCAGAAAAGCTGGTGTTGGTGGGAAGGATCCAAATGGAACAGGCTGTGAAGCAGCCATTGAAATGAAGATTGTTGTGTTGGGCTGCGTGCTCAGCAATGGGATGGTCCAGTTGTTTCTTTTCCAAGGTTGTCAGTGGGCATTCATTCATAAGGACAGAGAGCTTGTTGGGTGTCATGCCCACATATAATGCAGCACAAAGATTGCAGCTTAGTTTGTAGATCACATGACTGATTTCACAGGTAGCCCCACCTTTGATGAGATAGGTGATGTTTGTGACTGGACTGGACTGGACTGGACTGGACTGGAGTTGGTGGTGCTGGGAGAATGTAATATGAGCCATGAGCAAGGGTTTGGGAGCACAGGTTGTGTAGAGATGGATGAGGATATTGTGTAGGTTTGGTGGGCAGTGGAATACTACTGTCAGCAGGAACGGAAGGATAGTGGGTAGGATATTTTACTTTTCAGGGCATGATGACAGGTAGTAAAAATCCTGGGGAAGAATTTAATTCAGTTGCTACAATCCTGGGTAGTACTGAATCATGGGGGAATACTCCTCCATGGGCAGACAGGAAGATTTTGCCAGGTAGTGGGTGAGTGGAGAGATAAGGCACAGGAGATCTGTTTACCTACAAGATTGGGAGGGTAGTTATGGACTGTGAAGGCCTCAGTTCGACTTTGGTATATTTCGAGAGGGACCGCTCATTATTACAAATGCGATGGCCATGAGTGGCTAGGCTGTATGGAAAGGACTTCTTGGTATGGAATGGGTGGCAGCTGTTGAACTGGAGGTATTGCTGGTGATTTGTAGGTTTGATATGGACAGAGGTACTGACGAAGCCATCTTACAGGTGTAGGTTAACGTCTAGGAAGGTGGCTTTTTGGGTTGAGTAGACCAGGTGAGGCAAATGTGGGAGAAGGTGTTGAGATTCTGGAGGAAGGTGCATGGGTGTCCTCACCCTTGATTCAGATCATGTCATCAATATATCTAAACCATGTGAGGGGTTTGGGATTTTGGATGTTTAGGAAGGATTCCTCTAGATGTGCCATGAATAAGTTGGCATAGAATGATGCCTTGCGGGTGGCCATACCCTGGATTTGTTTGTAGGTCATGCCTTCAGAGGAGAAGTAATAGTTGGTGACAATATAGTTGGTCATGGTGGCTAGGAAGGAGGTTATTCGTTTCTATTCCATCGGGTGATGGGAAAGTAGTGTTCAATAGCGGTAACACCATGAGCATTAGAGATTTTAGTGTAAAGGGAGGTGGCATCAGTAATGATGAGCAGGGCACCATGTTGTAAAGGAACAGGAACTGTGGAGAAGTGGTGGAGGAAATGGTTGGTATCTTTTGTATAGAAGGGTAGGTTGCGGAGTTTTTTGTTGTGCCTATATGCGACTCAGCATCTCCGCCGTATGGTGAGTAGCAACTATCTTCTTCGTAATATTGTTACCTTCCATCCTAGATTTTTCTTTGATAGATTTTAATTGAGCAGTTTAGAAGAGGATGCAGCACACTGGATCATCTACAAAATTCTGGCAGGGAGGGGCAATAGTTACGAACTACTTCCTTGTGTAGGATTGAAGGATTAAAAAAATAGATTTTGATTCAATTCCACCACAGTGTTTTCTAATATTACTGAAGAGTCAACACATTCATTCAGGCTGTTTTAGTATCACAACTAATATGTACATTAATGCTGCAGCATTCATTAGGTTTTGTCAGATATTGTGATATTCAGAATTGAAAGAGGAGTCGGGCATGGAAATTCCATATCACCAAAATAGTTCATAGGCATCAGGCATCCAAGAGAAAGTTTTTGAAGGACTTGAACTTGTAAAACAACGAAGGAATTCATGTTAATGGATCATACCTGAACCACCTTCAGTTTTTGTATTTACAGATGCTGAAGACAGTGACTGGATGGAGAAGAAAATAAACAAAGAGAAGAGTAAAATATGTCTTGACCTTTTGATAAACTAAATAGTTTTCAGAATTAACCCTGTAATGTTTCTGGAAAGTCTAACAGTCAGTGTGTATTGAGTTATGTCAGTGCGATATTAACTTCTACTGTAAAAGAACTTATAAAAATTAATAGTTCTCAGTGAGTAAGAGATAGATGCAACAGCTAATTACCAGGAGAGACGGGACACAACAAATGGATCAGGTAACAGACTGAAAATGAAGATGAGTGTGTACTGTAATGAAGCTGAATGAGTGGGAGGTGGACCAAGGAAACTTTCTTCTGAATTCCAAGAAAAAAGAAAAGATAAATATGACAACCTAATGGAATGTGGGTAGATGACAGTAGAAAACATATTGAACAAAATGGTTCAAATTGCTCTAAGCACTATGGAAATTAACATCTGAAGTCATCAGTCCCTAGACTTAGAACTATTTAAACCTGACTAACCCAAGGACACCACACACATCCATGCCCAAGGCAGGATTCAAACCTGCGACTGTAGCAGCAGCAGCAGCAGCAGCGTGTTTCCGGACTGAAGTACCTAGAACCGCTTTGCCACAGCAGCTGAGCATACTGAACAGAACATCTGTAATATGATATAAACGAATGGATCAAAAAATCTACTCACCAAGTGGCGCGCTCACACACACACACACACACACACACACACACACACAAGGATTTAACTATTATAAGCTTCTGGAACCAGTGGTTCAATCTTCTGGCAGAAGAATTGAATGGGAAGGAAGAGGGGTGAAGGAAAAGGACTGGAGAGGTTTAGGGAAAGGGGTACAGTTCAGAAAAATCACCCAGAACCCCAGGTCGGAGGAGACTTACTGGGCAGGATGAGAGCGAAAGATTGATTGTTGGAGACTGCACCGGATGAGACTTCAAAACCTGGGAGCCTAAAGGTGGAAGACAGGGTAATATGCAAGACAGAGATTACTATTAAAACAGCCTGCATGAGTTAACAAGAGTGAAAAGCAAACAGCAAAGTGCATTGTATGTAACAGAGGTGGGAGGGGATGATAATAGTAATAATAATAATAATAAAAAAGAAGAGTCAGAAAATAAAAGGTGCAGGAAACCAAGGAAGACAGGAGTAGTGAATAAATACTGAGGCAGAAGGAATTAATGTAAATTACGGTCAAGTGGATGGTGACAACCAAGGACACGTAGTGTTCATTCCTACCTGCAGAATACTGAGAAACTGGTGTCTGAGAGAAGAATCCAGTTTCCTTGGTTTTTGCACCCACCTGGCCTTAATTTACATTAATTCCTTCCATCTCAGCATTTATTCACACTAACTACTCCATTTTTCACTCCATTTTAGTTTCCTACTCCATTCATTTTCACTTAGCTTTTCACTCTTATTAACTCGTGCACAATGTTTTATCTCTGTCTTGCATATTGCCTTGTCTTCCACCTTTAAGCTCTCAGGTTTTCAAATCTGACCCAGGGTTCTGCATGACTTCACTGACCTGCACCCCTTTCTCAGAACCGATCCAGTCCTTTTCCTTCACCCCTCTTCCTTCCCCTTCAACTCTTCTGCCAGAAAAAGAGGAAGCCACCTCATAATAGTTAAACCCTTTTGTGTGTGTTCCCCTGCAGCCACTTGGTGAGTAGTTCATATTATATTATCAATAATTGATTATTTTAGTTTTGCTTTAGACCACGTGAACAGAATATCTGGATCACTAGAGACCACAACTTGTGGAAAGTCTACTTGAGGTCTTTATCCAGCAGTGAATGTCAGATGCCTCATGATGAAGAATAAATGTATGTATGAATTAAAAATGTCCATACTTTTTGTTGACAGTGACCCGTGTGAAATGACATAGCAAAATGACTCCAATGATGAAAATAATGAGCAAGTGGCATTCGGTGTTCAGCAGTGAATTGTTTGTGCCGTAGATGAAACAACAGGTGAACCAGGAGGAAGAGTACTGCATTTTACATGACAAATTGATCATGAGAAAGCTTTCACCCAGACTGTTGTCATATTTGTTGAATGCCGAGCAAAAAACATTTGTGGAATGTTGTTAGCTGCAATAGGCAGAAACATGCTGTGTTGGTGCTGCATATTTTTCTGATTCATAGTAAATTGGCTTTTGTGGTTTAGTTACTGTAGCAGATATTCTAACTAACACATTCCACTACATCAAGTTTTCCCTTAAACAGGAGTAGATGTTATTTATGTTTATTGCAAATTAACACTATTTCCTGGATTGCTAATAACTACAATTAATCTCAAAGTTTAGGAAATTAGTAATTTTTACCACAGGTTTTTCTGTTGCTTTAATTGAAATCTGATTTTGTTTATTTGCTTCTATTTTTTAATAGTATTTTTTAGCTCAACGGATATAAAAAATAACCAGCATATTCAGTTTAAAGTTATTTGTTCACTTTCCTATAATAAATTTTCCCAGGCAAAGTGTAGCCCCACTGTGAATGTTGTTCTTGAACAGAAGATGAGATGGTTGATATTCATAAGCAGCTTGAAATAGCTGTGACTACTGTCAAACAATTGGCAGCTGCTGCGAGTCAGTGTGTTTGAAGAGCTCCTGAGAGTTGTGTATCTGTGGCACCAGTACCAAAGGTACATAAAGTACTATCGTCTCGTGTGGGTGCTTTGTCCACTGCAGAAAATTACTCTTCCACTTGAACGTGAGCGGCATCTCGGTGATAGATCTAAGCATCCTTCGACAGGCACCAGGGAGGCCTCAGGGCCCCAACCAACAAATTTGAGGTTCTGTCTTTATCTGAAAATTGAAACTGAGCCAGTGGGACCCACTTCATATGTTTTGGGAAAACCAGTCTTGTCCTGTCAAGCAGAGGTGAAATCTATGGTGAGTGATAGTACCCCTTAGGAAATGAGAGCAAGGGACAGGAAAGGACACCGGGTGCATTCAGTGTGTGTTCCTGGGGGCCTCATTCAACATGTTGAAGAAGCTATTTCGGCAGCCATTAAGGGAACAGGGTGCAACCAGCTACAGATTGTGGCACACATTGGAACAAATGATGCCTGTCATCTGGTCTTAAAAGTCATTCTTGGATCATTTCAGGACTGTCAGAAAAGGTTGATAAGACCAGTCTTGTGCATGGAATTTCAACAAAACTCACAATGTGCAGCATTGTCCCAGAACTTTTTGTGTCCCCCTTGGTTTTGAATGAAATGGAAGGACTGGACCAGAGACTTTGAGAGCTCTGTGACAAGCTAGGCTGTGACTAGCTAGGCTGTGACTTTCTGGATGTGGGCCATGGGGTTGTGAACTGTAGGAAGCCCCTAAATGGGTCGGGCATGCACTACACATCAGAGGCTGCTACTCAAATACCTGACTCTGGTGAGCACATGAGGGTTTTTTAGATTAGGCAACACTCCATCCAATCCAGATAACAATATCTATCAGAAATCCGGAAGTATCAGTGATAAATTGGGGGGGGGGGGGGGGAAATGCCTTCCATAGGTGAGAATATTAAAATCCTGGTAGTTAAATGCCAAAGCTTTCACAGCAAATTGCCATAGTTTGAAGCACTTCTGATAAGCAGTGAAGCTCTCATAACACTAGGTACAGAAAGCTAGTTGAAACCTAAAGTTGAGACTTTTGGTGAAAATTTAATTGAAAAGGATAGGCCAATGGGAAATGGATTTGGTGTGTTCGTTGCAGTAGACAAACTCAAATCCATTGAGATAGAAATAGATGCTGCATATAAGATTGTCGGGGCAATTCTCAGTGTAAGGGGTGGGTGCAAAATAGTAATTGGATCCTTCTGTCGCCCACCAGACTCATCTCCTGATGTAACTGAAAACTTCAGAGAAAACCTCAGTTCACTTCTACATAAGTTCCCCAATCACACTGTAATCATCCAACAATTAATTGGGAAAATTACAGTTTTGTTAGTGGTGGGCATGATAACACATACTATGAAACTTTACTAAATGCCTTCTCTGAAAACTACCTAGAACAGATAGCTAGAAACCCCACTCATGAAGGAAACATATTGGATCTAATGGCAACAAATGGACTTGACCTCTCTGAGAATGTCTGCATTGAAATTAGGATCAGTGATCATGATTTGGTTGTGGCAACAATGATTACAAAAGTACAAAGGGTAACTAAAACAAACAGGAAGATATATATATTCAGTAAACAAAATAAAAAGGTCAATAGTGTCGGATCTCAGTGAGGAACTTGAAACTTTCACCACAGCACAGGGCAGGAGCATGTAGAGGAACTATATCTCAAGTCTAAAAGAATAATTGACCATGCACTGCACAGAGATGTACCCATCAGAACAGTTCATAGTGGGAGGGACCCTCCATGGTATATGGAAATTCCTAAAGAAATGGAGATTACTGCATAATTGGTGTAAAACAAAGCATAGATGCTGAATGAAATTGGTTTGGCTGTCAAGAGAGCAATGCACGATGCCTTCAATGACTTCCATAGCAGAATGTTGTCAAATGATCTTTCACAAAACCCAGACATTCTGATCATATATAAAGGCTATTAGTAGCACCAAAATTGGTATCAATTCCTTGGCAAATGAGACAGGAACTGAAATTGAGGGTAGCAAAGCGAAAGCTGTGATGTGTACTCTGTTTTCAAATATTCCTTTACAAAGAAAAACCTTGAGAAGCAACCAATTTAATCACCATGCCACTGAAAAGATGAGTGAAGTATGTGTTAGTGGTGTTAATAAACAGCTGAAATGATTGAAATTGAACAAAGCTCCAGGGTCCTACGGAATTCCTATCAGATTGTATGCTGGATTTGTGGCTGAGTGAGACCCTCTTCTAACTGTAATCTTTTGCAGATCCTTCGGACAAAAAAATGTGCCCAGTTATTGGAAAAAAGTACAGGTCACGCCCTTCTACCAGAAGGGTAGTAGAGGTAATCCACAAAGCTACTGTCCAATATCCGTGACACTGATTTGTTGTAGAATCTTAAAAAAACATTCTGAACTCGAACACAATGACCTATCTCGAACAGAATCATTTTCCCCGTGCCGACCAGCTTGGATTCTGAAAACATTGATCATGTGAAACCCAATTCATGCTTTCCTCACATGGCTAACAGAAATCTTTGGATCAAGGCAGTCAGGTGGATATAATATTTGTTGATTTCCGAAAGCCATTTGGCTCAGTGTCACACCAACGCTTTTTGTCAAGAGTACGATTATATGGGGTGTCAAGTGCAATTTGTGACTGGATTGAGGACTTTTTGGGGAGGACATAGCATGTTATTGTGGATGGGGAGTAAATGTCAGATTGATTGAGGATTGAGGACTTTTTGGGGAGGACATAGCATGTTATTGTGGATGGGGAGTAATTGTCAGATATAGAAGTAACTTCGGGAGTGCCCCCAGGCAATTGTATTGGGACCTTTGCTGTTCATGTTGTATATTAATGACCTTGCGACCAATATTTAGATTAACCTCAGACTTTTTGCAGGTGATGCAATTATCTACCGTGAAGTACTGCCTGAAAGAAGCTGCATAAATAGTCAGATCTTCACAGATTTCAAAGTGACACAACTGGCAGCTTGCTTTAAATGATCAAAAATGTAAAATTGTGCACTTCACAAAATGGAAAAAAACAACAACATAGTATCGTATGACTATAACATCAGTGAGTCACGGCTGGAATCGGCCAACTCATAGAAATAACTGGGTGTAACACCTAGTAGGGATATGGAATGGAATGATCACAAAAGTTAAGTTGTGAGTAGAGCAGGTGGTAGACTTCGGTTTATTGGTAGAATACTGAGAAATGCAATTAGTCTACAAAGAAGATTGCTTGCAAGTCATTTGAGTCACCCATTCTGGTGGGTGGGACCCATACCAAACAGGACTAATGGGGGATGTTGACTGTATACAGAGAAGGGCAGCATGAATGGTCACAGGTTTGTGTAATCTGTGGGAAAGTGTCACAGAGATACTGAAGAAACTGAACTGGGAGACTGGAAGAAAGACGTCAACCATTCCGAGAAAGTCTATTAACAAAGTTTCAAGAACTGGCTTTAAATCATTGCTCTAGGAATGTACAGCAACCCCATACATGTTGCTCACATAGGTACCATGAGGATAAGATTAGAGTAATTGCTGCATGCACAGAGGCATTCAAACAATCACTTTTCACATGCTCCACAGGTGAATGGAACAGGAAGAAACCCTAATAACTGGTGCAATGGGACACATCCTATCCCATCCCCTTCATGATGGTTTGCATAGTGGGATGTAGATGCAGATACAAATATGGGCCATTTTAAAATGAATGCAGCTGCTTTTGTTGACCAGTTTGTTATTGCAAATGAGATGTGCCCCACCACTTCACACAAGAAAGGAAATAGTAACAATGAAATACTAAAAACATTCAACAGCCAAGATTGCATAAGTATTTCTGTATTTAAGACAACTGGTTTCAACTGACTTTGCTGTAAACTTCAGGTCTTAAAAATCTTTTTGTTGTGAAATGTGTTCATTGTACATTGTACCTCACACCAAGTTATCGTGTGGATACAAATCGGCACATGTCCAGCCTATGTAAACAATGTGCTATGTAACAAGCATCTGTGAGTGATATATATGATCATGGCCATTTGCAGAATATTTTAATTATCACAAACGCTTCATAATATGCTGATTTTGTCAAAACCGGTTGTCTTAAATAAGGAAATATTTATGCGATCTAGGCTGTTGACTGTTTTTAGTAAGTAAGACAGATTGCTCGTTCAGTATTCTCAAAATGAGAAAATTCAATAATGAAATTGGCTTAAAACTGGTGGCTCTGCACCAGAGTCAGTGAATACTGTGTCATATGCATTATAGACAGAATTTTCTAGAATCTTATTCATTACCTTCCAAAGAGTAGAACAATTACTGCCAAATACTATGGATATCAACTTGAGCCACTGGATGAAACTCATTGTGAGAAATGGACTGGTTTATTTAGAAAAATCATTGTTCTTCAAACCCACAAAGGTTCTTTGACAGTAGGAAATGTGACCAATTTGAAGTATGAAATGTTGGAACATACATTCTATTCAACAGATGTGGCACTTGATGTGTTCCACCTGTTCTAATATCTAAAGACATAGATTGAGTTCATGTTGCAAAGTGATGCAGTGGTTAGCCCACTAGAATTACATGCAGGAGGGTGATGATTTAAGTCCCTGTCCGACTATCCAGGTTTTTCTATGATTTCCTAATTTGCTTGGGGGCAAATAATGAGATGATTCCTTTGATAAGGATACAGCTGATTTCAGTCCCTATTGTTTCCTAATACACACTTGGGGTCTGTCTGTGATGACCCCTATCATTGACGGGATGTTAAACTCTGAATTTTTTTTCTAAATTTTGATTTCAATGTAGTTGTGACAGCCATAGATTCATATTCTGCAGACCTTCCAGAAACACCGTTGAGGAATGGCATCGTATTACTGGGGAAAAGTTGGAGAAAGTATAATGACTTAAGCAGGACTAAAAAAAAATGTGCTTTTATACCTTACAGACACAATCTTTCTCTTCCAACTACAAATCTGTGCTGCAGTGCTAATCTTTACAATTTAATATCACTAACTTTAATTTCTAAGTGGTTTAATAATGACTTCAAATAATGTTAAAATTGTTTAATTGTTAAAACAGTTTTGTAGTGACAAATGAGCATATTCAATTTTTTAATTGCCATGCTTCCTTGGGTGTACTCCTTTGTCTCCTGCTCAATAATATTAAAGTGGAAATGAGAAGAATCTAAATGACTGTAGCAGCAGTGTGTGTTAAAAGTAGAAATGATCAAGAGAGTTAGATTTTCCTCCTGAAGTCTATGAAGGCTCTATTGATTGTAGGAAATGTTTTCAAGCAAATAAATACAAGGAATGTTAGGAAAAAAATTCACAGTTCTCATTGTAAAACTTTCTGGAGCAGATATTCTACTGTAGAACAAAACGGAAGATTAAAACATTGTGCACAAATAATTGTTTTCAAGTCTTGCTACTAAAAACATTAGAGAGAAATTTAAAAATAATTTTGTGTAGGTGTTGACTGACGGAGCATATGTTTTAACTGAATCCAAACAAGAATGAAACATTTACATCACGTTTCTTTGCAGAAGTGCAGTTTTTGTTCCAGGTGACTAACAGTTATGTCTTTGCTGTAACAAAATGCTATTCAGTACAAGCAGGTATTGCATTTTGTAACTGACGCTGCATATTACTTGATTAAAGCCATGACACAATTGAAGTTATATTTAAATATATGACATATTAGGTGTGCTAAAGTATTAGTTGGCAGTAATATATTTATTGATTTGGAAGTGCAGAACCCTAATCCCTTTCAAAACGGTCACCTTGGTGATGGACACCCCCCCCCCCCCCCCTCTCTCTCTCTCTCTCTCTCTCTCTCTCTTCCCTAGCGAGGCCAATGTTTCGGATAATGTCTTCTCTTGACTCAAACTGTGTTCCTTTCAGGGGCATTTTTGGATTGTTGGGAAATAACCGAAAGTCACGTGCAGCCATATCAGGGGAGTAGGGAACTCGACTACCCACTGGTACATTGAATTTGGTGAGGAAAGTAGTGAAACAGCTGCACAGAATGGTGATTGCATTGTTATGACTGAGCTGCACAGTTTTTGCTGCCCACAGATCTGATCGTTTGTGCAGCACAAAGGCGAGAAGGACCTCCTGTTAGTATAGCTTTGTAATGGTTTGATCATAAAATGGAAACTCCAGGTTGGAATACTGCCTTGGGGGTGCATACTCATTGTGATGCAACAGCCCATGAAAGTCCAGGAAAACTGTCAATGTGACATTGACATTGCTGCAGACTTGGGGTGCATTTTTGGTCTTGGGTCGGATGGTCGGATGTTTCCACTGTGGTGACTAAATCTTGGTTTCTGTACCATACCCATAAATCCACATGTGATCACCTGTGGTCAGTGTTCAGGACTTTACAGTTACTGTTTGCACTGTCCAGCATGTCCTGTTTGCACTGTCCAGCATGTCTCGTGATTTCTAGATGGTACTACTTCTGCTCCATTGTCAGCATTTTTTATATGAATTTCGCACACACTCTGTTAATGCACAAATTATTGGTCAAAATAGAATGTACCATTCCAATGCTTACCCTTGTCTTGCTAACAAATTCCCATACTGTGATATGGTGGTCTTTCACAACCAAGGTCAGCACTTGCTTAATTACTATGTAATAATCTTGGCTATTTGCTGTCTGCCTGGACACGATTCAGTTTCCACTGATATGTGGCCTTCTTGGAAGTGATAGTATCACTCTTTCATCAGTGAGTTGCTCATTGCTTCATCCCTAAAAGTGTGTTGAATCTTGTAAATGGTTTCCACAAGAGTATTGCCATGTTTTAGATAGAAAAATTGAGAAGTGATACTGCATAAAATTCCATCATTTTATTAGTTCCTGAGATCTAATAAGCACTTCTTACACATCAGCCCTTGCATGCCGACTTCCAGTGACTGATGCTCTTTCCGCTATCAGGTAAAAATTCATGATTGCACATCAATGTCCCCCTATAAATCTCTGCTGAAGGGAGTCTTCTGCACTTAATTTTGTGTGGGAGAGGAGGAGGTTGGATACTTCTGGAACACACACCTTATTTTCTTATCATCATGGAAACTGTTAAGAGTGATCTTCAGCCCGAAGACTGGTTTGATGTAGCTCTCTGTTAGCCTGTCCTGCTGTGCAAGTCTCCACATTGCTGCATAACTATAACTATTGCAACATGAATTTATTTGAACTTGCTTACTGCAGTCATGTCTTGGTATCCCTCTGCAATCCCCCCCCTCCCCCCCTCCTTTTCAGATACACTTCCCTCCATAATCAAATTGACTATTCCTTGATGCCTCAGGATGTGCCATATCGATCTGTCTTTTTTTAGTCAAGTTTTGTCAAGAATTCCATTTGTCCCTAGTTTGATTCAGTACCACCTCACTACTTAAGTTTTAAGTTTTCCCCCTGTAATTTTCAGGATTCTCCTGTAGCACTGTATTTAAAAAGCTTCTCTTGTCTTCTCTGCTTTTCCTATCTGTTTATTTTTCTGTTTCACTTCTGTACAAGGCTCGTTTATTTGCTGTCCAACTAACACAACACATCTACTACTATTCATAATTCATTTCCCAATCTCATTTCTTCAGCATTCTGTGATTTAGTTTGACTATATTTAATTACTGTACTTTAACTTTAGTTGATGTTAATCTTGCAACCTCTTATCAGTTCTGTTCAACTATTCTTCCAAGTCCTTTGCAGTCTCTGACAAGCGTTCAGCTGTCACCGCATCCCTCATTTCAGTCATAAAACACCCCAGTCTCCTCCATTCTTCTTCATCCTCTTCTTTTCCACTGTTCTCCACCACTTTTTGGATACACTTTCTTTGGCCATGTGCCTTCTTTTATTCTTTTGATATGCCTTAACCACACAAACTATCTTTCCTCTATCTTATACATGGTACTATGATGAATCCACCTCCTCTCTCTAATTTCCTCATTTCTAATGCAGCCAGGTCAGGAAATTCTATGTGCTCTTCTCAAGAGATCCATTTATAAAGCTCTAAGTCCCTTTTTGTTTCTTTCTGCGAGTTCCCAACAGTCACTCCCACAACTTGTTATTGATTTCACGATGGTTTTGTATAATTGCATTTTAACTTTTAAACCCATTTTTGAGGACCGAAGTACAGTATTTAATTTTTAGATAGCCTCCCATCCCTGTCTGATCCAATGTTAGATACGTGTCAAGCTTTCATCACATGATAGCATACTATCCACATGCTTGAACTCTTTGCACACTTCAAATTGATGTCCACCAATGTCCAAGATATTTCCCTCCTCTCACAATTTAGATATTCTGTCTTTTCAAAATTAATTTCCAAATCCCACTTTTTATATTCTGCCAACAATTTCCCAAGCATGTGAGACATCTCCTCTTCATTACTTACTGCGATGATCTGATCATCAGGATGGAAAGCTGAATACATTAACAGGTTCCGTACCTCAATCTCTATGCCCATGCACTTTCTACATCTATTGCCTTCCGCACATACGTCTTAAAGAATGTGGTAGGCAGACAGCATCCTTGTTTCAGTCATTTAGTTATTCTGAAGGACTTTCTAGAAATTTCTGTCCCCACTTTACACTGAGGTGACAAAAGTTGTGGTATAGTGATATGCACATATACAGATGGTAGTAATATTGTGTACACAAGATATAAAAGGGCAGTGCAGTAGTGGAACTGTCATTTGTACTCGGATGATTCACGTGAAAAGGTTCCCAATGTGATTACGGCCACACAATGGGAATTAAGACCTGGCACGCGGTATGGAAGTTGGAGCTAGATGCATGGGACATTCCATTTTGGAAATTGTTAGGGAGTTAAGTATTCTGAGATCCATACTGTCTAGAGTGTGTTGAGACTACCAAATATCAGGCATTACCTCACACCACGGACAATGCAGTCTCCACTTAATGACTGGGAGCAGCAGTGTTTGCATAGAAATATGAATACTAACAGACAAGCAGCACTGTGTTAAATAATCACAGAAATCAATGTGCGACATGTGATGAATGTATCTGCTATGAATGCTCTGCACAACAGCATATTAAACAAAGAGAACTTGAGAAGCTGACCACGGCTGAACATTGCTGAGAAAATAGGCATAAAATACAATTTGAAAAAATGAGGGTTTTCGCTCAAACATCATCGTATTGGGATTCTGCTATCAAAGAAGTGGCCAAAATTTGAATAAAATAGCAAAAATTGTAACAAAGATTAGGAATTTAAACATAGTAGGGCATGGGGGCAGGCTTTGGACATTGAGTGGAAACAGATGTAGGCTAGACGCATGTAAGGATGCACGAGCAGCAGTTTCGAATTTGGCGCCAGTTGCTGGCACCTTGTGATGTCGTCACTCAGTCCCCTGCGGGGTTGAACTGTTGCTCAACTTGCCTTCCATGCATGTTCCACTCCAGCCCTATCTGGAAGGTTCCAGACACTACCATTACATCTATATAAGCAGTACAGTGTGCCAGCCTCAGCAGCCAGTGATTTCAACTGCTGGTGACTATGACTTGAATGTTTTATTAAAAATGACACAGCTTGTAACCCAAGATGATTTTATTGAATCTAGTTGTCTTTTTGAAGTTACACTGCAGTCGGAAAATCGGATGAAGTAAATCTTGGGATGCTTTTTATATGCTAATGTTATTATAGTATTTTTGTCTGTGTACTTGCAAGTATCGTGCCTCTTCCATTACACAGAATATCTCGTACATGCAAATCATCACTGACACTGTTTTTGTAATTGGATCCTGTTAGAGCGACAATATGACAGTATGGTTTCACAAGTAATTTGTATATGGTCAGAGGTGTTATGTTTTCTATGAGTTACAATTTTTTACAAAAACTTGTCGGTTATGAAATTTAGTTACCAATATTTTTTTGAATATGTTGAGTCTGAGGAAGTGAAAATATTTATGGAAATCACTACAGTTACCAGGTACAAGATAAATAATTGAAAAAACATTACTGATTTACTATATAGTTTGTTATTGAGAAATTTTTTTCCTTACTTTTTTGTGCACAAAAATTTCCAGCTCCTCCATTAAATTCATTGTATGTGATTTTTGGAGTGGTGGAGTACCCTAAGATCTCCTTCCGTGCTTTTGAGTGGGTTTTTATGTGTGTTACTATTAAATGAAAAGCGCTATATTACAAGACCATCATCAGATTGTAACTGACTATTGTCGCCAAAGTAATTACAATGTTTGTAAATGATGCTGGGGAAGATGTTACATATCTAGATTGAGGCACAGTTTTGACAGTGTGGTGGTTATACAGTGTAAAAGGTAAAAAGTTAAACAGTAAATAAACATGAATGGAGCAAACAGGAAAAGCATGAACACTATACTCACTTACATCAGTTTATCTTAATAAATGTACCCAATAAAATAAAATAAAATAAATAATAAAAATAATTATAAAATAAAATAAAATTTGTACTCGGCATGGCTACTTCAAGAGGTACGAAACATGGAATGTGATACAGAAACCAGTCAAAAGAAAAAACTAATACTTGTAATTACAGAATATATGGAGTACATAGCCAATCTTAATAAAATAAAAGAAATTGATAAATACAGGAAAATGGAGAAATATGAAGGAACAGACAGTGTGACAAGTACTGGAAAACTGAGAGGACTATGCTTATTATCCCTACATTAGCGTGGTGGTAAAGATAGCAAAAGGAAGTTTTTTCTCCAGGTTTGAAACATTCACTCTCTGGAATGTTTTGAGGGACATTTTAGACCTTATAAATGGAAGAAGTTTGATTCTTCAGTCAAAAGGTTTCTGGCCTGAATTTTTAAGCAGAGCTGAAAAATGGCTACAATATTGGGTCTGAGTCAGTTTTCTCAAAAAAGAAAGGAAGGAACAGGAAGGGTTTTCTTTGGTGAGTCTGATTGGGGTAGTAGTTGAGCACCTGACACACTCTCAGATGAAACAGAACAACAAAAATTTCAAAAAGAGGTTTTTGACATGATCATGGATAAGATTATTCCTATAGACAAGATTGTGTCTCAGGTGGATTCTCTGTATGAAGAAATGAGAAACATTTGTACAACTTTTGAAGCCATTCTCAGAATAAATTCAACTTTGTATTATAGTGGTATGATTAAGAAATTAATACTAACTTATCAAAGAAATAGAAATGTTTAAGTCAGCGAGTGGAGCTGCTCTTCCAGATTTGACGAAGACAACAAAAAACAAAGGGATTAAATTTCTTCTTATAAATGAAATATATAAGTTGAGTTTACAAGGTGTGTTTCTTGAAGTTTGCACTTTGCTCAGGATTTTCATTACCCTATCAGTGACTGTTGTTCAGGTGAGAGGATTTAGTAAATTAGCATTAATCAAAAATCATTTAAGATCAACTTTAGGCCAACAGAAACTGAATCACCTATCACTGTTATCAATAGAGCATGAACTTGATTCTAAAATCAACTTCAGTGATGTAGTGGATAACTTCATCAGCTGCAAGAATAGAAGATTCAGAGTTTCATCTGCAGTTGTACGAAGTTGTTCATCTGATACTGAAAGATCCTATCAGACTTTTTAAATAAAGAAAACGAAGTATGCTGCAAAGGTCTCTCGCTAAATGTTAGGTTCATCATCATCTTCATCACCACCACCACCATTATAAGTGTATTTGTTCAAATACAGTGCAGTGTGCAGGCAGCATTTATTTACTGCTCACATGTAAAACAATGTACTGAAGAATCAGTATTTGTGACAATTCCTGTGGGCTGAAAGAGCTCGGGAGCCCTGACAAAAGTTTGCCCACTTGCTTGTGAAATCAGTGGATGGCCCTGTCCCCATCACATTAAAATTTTTGTTTTCCTTAACACACTGAATCATTTTTTGTATCTCATCATCAGTCCTTCTAAGTGATTCATCATATGTGGACTCTGAAGGCACATAAACTTGTACTACTGTAGGTGGTGTTGGTTATGTGTCTCTTCTGGCTACGATAATGTGTTCATTATGTTTAAATGATTAATGGAAAATCTCATATAAAGATGAGAAACAAATACTAACAAAGAGGTAGAAGGGCTGGCCAGTACTTACCTCAGCTCAGTACAGCCGATAGATACACAAAACAGAACAGAAAATTTACGTATCCTAGCTTTCGGAACTTTGTTCCTTCGTCAGTGAGGAGAGAGGAGAAAAAAAGGGGAAGAAGGGAAAGTGGATTCAGTTACTTACAACCCAGGTTATGTAGCAACAGGGGAAAGGTAAACAGGGAGGATAGCAAAGATGGAGGCATGGGTGTCAGAGGGAAGCCAAAGATATTCTGCTGTAAATACTGTACCAGCTTGAAACCAAAGAGGATGCATACAGAAGTAAAGAGGCATATAGTATAAAGATAAACACAACTATGTAGGATGAAAAGATGCATGAATGGGTAAAGAGGAAAGGGAAAGAGGAGAAGACTGAAGAGTAAATGGGAGTGAGGTTGGTTAACGTAGGTTCAGTCCGGGGGATGGTGGGATGAAAGGATGTGTTGGAGTGCAAGTTCCCATCTCCGCAGTTCCAAGGGACTGGTGCTCGGTGGGAGAAGCCAAATGGCATGTACGGTTTAGCAGATTCCTAGGTCCCTAGAATTATGATGGAGGGCCTGCCCCATTCATCCCCCCACAACCACCTACTCCAGCCCCGCTACTGGTAAAACATACACAATTCAAGGCAGGGCCACATGTGAAACAACACATGTCATTTATCAGCTGACATGCCTGCACTGCACAGCCTTTTACGTTGGTATGACGACAACTAAACTGGCTGTGCGCATGAACAGGCACAGACGAACTGTCTGCCTAGGAAATGTCCAATACCCAGTAGCAGAGCATTCCCTCCAGCATAATTCTAGGGACCTAGGAACCTGCTAAGCCATACATGCCGTTTGGCTTCTCCCACCCAACACCAGTCCCTCAGAACTGCGGAGATAGGAACTTGCACTCCAACACATCCTTTCATCCCACCATCCCCCTGGACTGAACCTACGTTAACCAACCTCAGTCCCATTTACTCTTCAGTCTTCTCCTCTTTCCCTTTCCTCTTTAGCCATTCACACATCTTTTCATCCTACATAGTTGTGTGTATCTTTATACTATATGCCTCTTTACTTCTGTATGCATCCTCTTTGGTTTGAAGCTGGCACAGTACTTACAGTAGAATATCTTTGGCTTCCCTCTGACACCCATGCCTCCATCTTTGCTGCCCTCCCTGTTTACCTTTCCCCTGTTGCTTCATAACCTGGGTTGTAAGTAACTGAATCCACTTTCCCTTCTTCCTCTTTTTTTCCCCCCTCTCTCCTCTCTGACGAAGGAACAAAGTTCCGAAAGCTAGGATACGTAAAATTTTCTGTTCTGTTTTGTGTATCTATTATTGGCTGTACTGAGCTGAGGTAAGTACTGGCCAGCCCCTCTCTCTCTCTCTCTCTCTCTCTCTCTCTCTCTCTCTCTCTCTCTTTGTTAGTATTTGTTCATTATGTTTTTCATAGTAGTGTACCCATATTCTACTTTCTTATTCATTATAAGACTTTCTCCTGCATTACTGCTATTTGATTTTGTGTTGATGAGCATTGGAAATTTTACAAATAAATTTCAAGATAGTTAACAAGTTGGTACTTTCTGCAGAAATGTGTTGTGAAACTTCATACAGAATACAAGCTATCAAAATAGCAGCACAAAGCATACCTCTGGTGCTGAACCTATTTATAACATTTTAGGATATATGATTTCTTGTTTTATTACTTAACGAACTGTTAGAATTCTTGTAAATATGTTTGATCTTTAAAGTGCACCCTAAATTGAGTTGCATAACATTTGCTGAAAAACATGAGAGTTTAGGCCAAAATAAAATTCTGTCTGTTGCGAAGAGAAATTAATGTATTGTGCTCATTGGTTGTCGACACAATAACAGAATTTCATTGGAGTCATATTCGGTTATTGAGTATAAAACAAAAGGAAGTGTAAACAATGAGAATTGCTGTTTATATTTACAGTAATCCTTCCAGCCATCTGTGGTCATCCTTATACGGAGCCATGTTGTTCATAAAGTGTTATCACAGTAATCATCTCCAAACTGGATTATATTACAGGAAGAATGTGTGAAATAGTATAGGGGAAAAAATACAGAGCACTCATAAAAAAATTTGAGATATCCAAACAAATTTGTAAATCTGAATTCAATTTTAATTGGTCAGTGTAAATCTTCCCAGAAACATATTTCTGAATAGTGGACAAATAGTTGATTTTAAGCATACACTCTTAAGCTCTAGTGTTGGAGAGATACTCCTCACCCCCTCCCCCCAAAGTGAAGATATTTGATTACAAAACAGAAGAATTCCCTTGATACACTTGAAAGTCACAGTGATAATGAGTTGCAGCAGTAGAGCAGTGGAAGATTGAATATGAGTAGAATAATTTCTGTAATAGCAGTTTTCCCAAAATCAGAATGTGAGTTTGTGCACAGCTGCATAATAATAAGAGATCAAAGTAGTGCCAGTTGTTTGTGGTTTGTTTGATTATCGTATGTTTGATTTTCTCCTTAAGTAAGGTAATTTTTGAACATGCTGCTATATATACAGGGTGAGTCACCTAACGTTACCACTGGATATATTTCGTAAACCACATCAAATACTGACGAACTGATTCCACAGACCGAATGTGAGGAGAGGGGCTAGTGTAATTGGTTAATACAAACCATAAAAAAATGCACAGAAGTATGTTTTTTTTAACACAAACCTACGTTTTTTTGGAACCCCATTAGTTTTGCTAGCACATCTGAACATATAACCAAATACGTAATCAGTGCCGTTTGTTGCATTGTAAAATGTTAATTACATCCGGAGATATTGTAACCTAAAGTTGACGCCTGAGTGCCACTCCTCTGCTGTTCGATCGTGTGTATCGGAGAGCACCAAATTACGTAGGGATCCAAAGGGAACGGTGATGGACCTTAGCTACAGAAGAGACTGGAACAGCACATTACGTCCACATGCTAATACCTTTTTATTGGTCTTTTTCACTGACACACATGTACATTACCATGAGTGGTGAGGTACACATACACTCGTGGTTTCTGTTTTCAATTACGGAGTGGAATAGAGTGTGTCCCGACATGTCAGGCCAATAGATGTTCAATGTGGTGGCCATCATTTGCTGCACACAATTGCAATCTCTGGCATAATGAATGTCGTACACGCTGCAGCACATCTTGTGTAATGTCGCTGCAGGCTGCCACAATACGTTGTTTCATATCCTCTGAGGTTGTAGGCACATCACGGTACACATTCTCCTTTAACATACCCCACAGAAAGAAGTCCAGAGGTGTAAGATCAGGAGAATGGGCTGGCCAATTTATGCGTCCTCCACGTCCTATGAAACGCCCGTCGAACATCCTGTCAAGGGTCAGCCTAGTGTTAATTGGGGAATGTGCAGGTGCACCATCATGCTGATACCACAAACATCGACGCGTTTCCAGTGGGACATTTTCGAGCAACGTTGGCAGATCATTCTGTAGAAACGCGATGTATGTTGCAGTGCTCTCCGATACACACGATCGCACAGCGGAGGAGTGGTACTCAAGCATCAACTTTAGGTTACAATATCTCCAGATGTAATTAACATTTTACAATGCAACAAACGGCACTGATTACGTATTTGTTTATATGTTCAGATGTGCTAACAAAACTAACGTGGTTCCATTTAAAAAAAACGTAGGTTTGTGTTAAAAAACATACTTCCGTGCATTTTTGTATGGTTTGTATTAAACAATTACACGAGCCCCTCTCCTCACGTTCGGTCTGTGGAATCGGTTCGTCAGTATTTGATGCGGTTTACGAAATATATCCAGCGGTAACGTTAGGTGACTCACCCTGTAGACCACTTGTACAGAAGCATGTTCTGTCACCAGTTGAAAATCTCATCATTAAAGGTTGAAACAGATCGTGGATGATTACACAAAGCATGCAACAACTGGGACTGTATTACCCTTCATTATTTTTGTAAAATGTTGACACAGAGAATACATTTCTGTATATTGTCTTGTCGAGTATTTCTAGTTGAATTTTCTTGCGCATAAAACTGACATTCTTGTGCATAAAACTGACATCCAGGTTCATTGTCTCAGTTCCAGAACACTGGAAACTTGGTTTTTATTTCTAAGTGGAAATCAGTTGATATTTTACTTGTATATTTTAAATTTCTTTTCATAAATATGTATATGGTTCAGTCCCTAATAATTACAAAGACACTTCGATTCTGTTATAATTAATTATATGTGTAAGTAACAATTGTCAGTTGAGTGATAATTTTTATGACTGATTTGTTTCAGGACTGCTAGCAAAGAAGGCTGTAGAAGCTGGGTTAACTGTTGCTCCATATATTAAGACGAGCCTGTCACCTGGTTCTGGAGTAGTTACTTATTATTTAGAAGAGAGTGGTGTTATCCCCTATTTGCAGAAACTTGGGTTCTCAGTAGTTGGCTATGGCTGCATGACATGCATAGGTAACAGTGGACCATTGCCTGAACCAGTGGTTGAAGCTATTGAGACGGTTAGTTATTTCTTTGCTTTTAAATATTTGAGAAGAACAGTTACGTGAAGCTATGATCTAGATACTAAGTCTAAATAATTGCAGAATGGTGTACCTCCCTCTGTCCATATGTGTTTCACAAGAAATTAATTTCATGGAATAGCTTACTCCTGTGACAAACAATGGAAAGTCCGGGATGGAATAAAAATAATATGGAAATAACAGATTGGTACTCACCATATAGAGGAGGCATTGACTTGGTCAAGCACAGTGAAAAGAATAGTAGAAATATACGAACTTTCAGACAAAGTCCTTGCTGCAGGGGTGGGTGGTGGGGATAAGGTGGCAGCAAGGCATGAGGAGGGGGATGGATTGCTGGGTAGGGGTGAGAATGGAGGAAGATGCCAGTGCTGCATGTGGGAATGTGGGACAGGATAAAGCTACTAGGTGCAGTATCGGAAGGCTGTGTTGGGAGCAGGGGAAAAAAGGGGGGGGGGGGTTGAAAGGGAGGAGACAGGAGTAGAGAAAAGGAAAGAACTTCTGGGTGCATTGGTGGTATAGAAGGGGTGTGGTTACTGTAGCAGGAGCAGGGAAGGGGATAGGAAAGGGAAGGGCAGGGACTAGCAGAGGTTGAGGCCAGGAGGGTTACAGGAATAGAGCATGTTATAGAGAGATTTCCCAACTCTGCAGTTCAGAAAAGCTGCTGTTCAAGGCAAGAATTCATATTGCATAGGCTGTGAAGCAGTCATTAAAGTGAGGCCCATTGTGTGGAGAATGTAGCACAATTGTTACAGATAAATTCGTAGATCACATGCCTGCTTTCACAGGTGGCCATGCTTTTGATAGGATAGAAGATGTCAGTGGCAGGACTGGAGTTGCTGGTAGTGGGAGGATGCATGGGACATATCTTTCATGTAGGACTATGGTAGGGATATGAACCATGGGGCAAGATGTTGGGAGCAGAGGTGGAGGAGAGACAGATAAGGATATTGCATATGTTGGGTGGGCAATGGAGTACCACTGTGTGATGGATGGGAATGATATTTCTTATTTCAGGGCATGATGAAATATTATTGGAACCGTAGCAAAGAATGAGTCAGTTGTTCCAATCCTGGGTGGTACTGAGCCATAAGAGAAGCGATCCTCTATGGCTGGACTGTGAGTACATGAGAGATGGTAGGTCATTGGTGAGAAAAGGTATAGGATATCGGTTTCTGGAATAGATTTAGCAGGTGATTTCATTCTGTGAAGGCAGCAGTGAGACTCTTGGCACATTTTGAAATGAACTGCTTGACACTACAGATGCAGTGACCATGGGTGGTTATGGAAGGGACTTCTTCGTGAAGAATGGGTGGCAGCTGATGAAGTGGAGGTATTGTCAGTAGTTAGTAGGTTTGGTTTGGACAGATGTAGATGCCCTTAAGGTTGAAGTCGACATCAAAGAAGGTAGTTTGTTGGCTGAAGATGAACAGATGAAGTGGATGGGAAGGAAGTGTTGAGGTTCTGGAAGATGTGGATGGATTGCCCCCACATGGCTGCTTTCACAGGTAGCCCTGTCTTTGATGGGGTAGGAGACATCAGTGGCAGGATGAAAATGTCATCATAGAATATGAACCAATTTAGAGGTTTGGCAATTTGAGTAGTTTGGATAAATTACTCTAGATGGGCTAGTAATAAATTAGTGTAGGTTGGTATAATGCAGGTGCCATGGATTTATTCATGGGTGAGATCTTCAAAGGAGAAGTAATTGTGGGTGAGGATATCCTCATTGCCACCCAGGACTGGAGCAGCTGAATTACATTCCTTGCCAAAGTTTTGATTATCCCTCATCCTGCTCTAAAATGAGGAATATCCACCCATCTTTCTTACAGAGGTATTCCACCATCCACCCACCCTACACAATATTCTTGTCTGTCCTTACTCCACCCTTGCACCCAACACCTTATCCCATGGCTCATATCCCTGCCTTACTCAGAGCTAAAAGATCTGTCCCATATGTCCTCCCACTACCATTGACTTCAGTCCTGCCACTGATGTCTCCTACCCCATAAAAGACAGGGATACCTGTGAAGCAGTCATGTGATCTACAAACTTACTTCCAACATTGTGTTACATTCTACATTGGAATGATTAAGAGCTAGTTTGCTGTCCATATGAAAGGCCACTGTCCAACTGTGGAAACGAGACAGCTAGACCACTCAGTTGCTGAACACACTGCCCAACACAATGTGCTTCACTTTAATGACTACTTCACAACCTGTGTCACCTGGATTCTTCCAGCTTTTCTGAACTGCACAGGTGGGAATTCTCCCTACAACAAATCCTTTGTTACTGTAACCCTTTGTCCTCAACCTTTGCTTGTCACTGATCTCCACCTTTCCTGTTCACGATTCACAAATACAATAGGTAATAGAAATACTGTATATCCAAGCCCAAGTAACACATAAGCTTTTCAAAATCAAAACAAATAACAGGATGACAAGAATCAGAAAAACTTATGACTTAAGAATTATGACCAACATACTTGCTACTCAATAAGACAATACAGCACGTACTCACTATGTTTTTCATATTCAACTGACTTTTGCAAGGTGAAAATATAAAGTTGTAGTTGCAAGTTTAGAATCAGAAACACACAGCCTTATTTTCTATAACCCACAAGACTTACAATTTTTACAAAGACAAAGCTCAGTTTCACCCAATATATTTGTTATCACACTGGGCTGATTCACAGTTAATGAAGGAGTTGAAAATAAGTAATCCATACTGCTGATAACATCACTTAGCAGTGAGTTGTATCACTCGAGCTAAAGAATCAGCTAATTTATTACCATTGCCAGTACATTGTTTTGCACTTGCAGAATATAGATTACTCTAAATTTTCCTCAAATTAAATTGCTAACAAAGATCACATAAGAACATAATTGCTTTCTTAAACTCAACCAGCATTATGTTTACAGTTTTTATTAATAGTAAATTTTTATCCTCATATCAACCTGGTTGTCTAATGGTTTGTCATAGTATCTAAAATACCGAACATATGTGTGGCATTACTTGATTCAGTTACTAGTAACTTTTTGTGTTTTCGGTCGATTCAAAGAAATTCTTTGATTGGCAAAATAGTTCACAGGTGAATGGCTTGATGTCAGTGTCCAACAGGCAAAATAGTTCACAGGTGAATGGCTTGATGTCAGTGTCCAACAGGCACGATATTTCAATAAAATGGTTGCTTGCCATGAACTACCTCATCATGACGTACTCCAGGAGAATTATAAAAACAACAATTCTGTGATACTGTAACTGTCTCCTCTGCTTATTCTTGACACTAACCCATAGTGCACAGACTGTTAACTGAAGGGGAGTAAAAAATTTTATACTATGAGTGGATATCTTTGATTTTAATGTGCTGTGATTTAATTTTGGTTTCAGGGTGATCTTGTGTGCTGTGGAGTCTTATCTGGAAATCGTAATTTTGAAGGTCGGATCCATCCACATACTCGTGCCAATTATCTTGCATCTCCTTTGTTGGTGATAGCTTATGCAATTGCAGGAAGAATTGATATAAACTTTGAGAAGGAGCCACTTGGTAAGTAAAGGGAACAAATATAAGTACAAGACTAAAATGAGATTTTTTTATTATGTAAGTAAATGCTTGAAAATCGCTCTTACCGTGTAAAATTTCCAACATTTGTACATGCACAGCTCCTAGCCATGTATATGTGCATGTGGATGGGTATGAATGCATGTGTGTATGTGTGTGTGCGCGCGCGCGCGCGCGCGCGCGCACACACACACACACACACACACACACACACACACACACACACACACACACACACACACACACACCTTGCTTTACAGTGAGAGATTATGAAAAAACAAAACCTGTTTGTTCAATTGACAAAGTTTGCAAAAGGAGTAAATTACGGTATTGAAAGTAAACAGTGATCAATGTTTTACTCTAAGGCACAAGAAAAAAACCGATGCAGTTTAGTCTTCTTCAGCATAAACACCATACAACTTCACTTGGTACTCCTAGCATCAAGTCATTCAGAAAATTCTACGATGTTTGGAGTCTGAGGATAACTCCACCCTGCAAACTATTTTGGACCTTACTAACATTCTGTAATCTCCTCCCTTTCAAATTTTGATGTTCCTGAGATTTAAGACACCTGAGTCACATTCACAATACTTTGCCCAAACTGTGCACAGGTATGGCAAAGGAGCACTGTCACAGTGATACCAACATTTATCAGTGGCCTAGCAGGGTGGATACTTGCACAAGATTCTTTCTAGCAACTACCATTAAACCAGCTCTCCATAATTATGGTTTGAGCAATAGGAGATATAATCTATATGGACAGTTACTTTACCATAAAAAAATGAGCAGAGTTCTCCTCCATATTCTATTTAGCTGCTGGATGAATTTTATGACACTATTTTTCAGTCCACAATCTTTCCTTAAAATTGTCCAAATTTGTCACATTCCTTATGTCATCTATCAAACAGTGGAAAGTCCAGGATGGAATGTAACTATATTATGAAAAGGAAAGTTGTTACTCACTGTATAGCGGAGGTGCTTAGTCGCAGATAGGCACAACAAAAAGACACTCTCAATTAAAGCTTCTGGCCATTAAATCCTTCATCAAAAATAAACAAAAAACACACACACACACACACACACACACACACACACACACACACACACACAGTCTCGGGCAACTGAGACTCAGGGTAGGGATGACTGACAGTGAAGTGCTGCAGGTTAGACGGAGGTCAGGCAAGAGGTGGGGGGGTGATCAGCTTCCTAGATGTCACCCTTCCTAGATGTCGACCTCCACGTCAAACATAGCTACATCAGTACTATGTCATTATCAAAGCTACTAACCACCAGCAATAGCTCCACTTTGACAGCTGCCACCCGTTCCATACCAAGAAATCCCTTCAATACAGCCTAGCCACCATGGTCATAACATCTGCAGTGACAAGCAGTCCCTCTCAAAATATACTGAGGGTCTCACTGAAGCCTTCACAGACCCTAATTATCCTCCCAACATTGTACAAAAACAAATCTCCCATGCTTTATATTTCCAGTCTCCCACCACGTCCCAAAGTTCCACCGTCCGGTCACAGAGTAGCATTCCCCCTCGTAACTCAGTACCACCCAGGACTGGAGCATCTGAATTACATTCTCCGCCAGGGTTTTGACTACCTCTTGTTGGGCCGTGAAATGAGAAATATCCTGCCCACTATCCTTCAGACTCCTCCCAAAGTGGTATTTTGCCACCCACTGAACCTACACAATACACTCATCCATCCCCACAAAACCCTGTCTCTCATCCACTTACCTCATTTCTCATACCCCCTGTGATAGACCTAGATGCAAGACATGTCCCACACAACGTCCCACCACCACCACCACCACCACCACCCACTCTAGTCCGATCACAAACATCACCTATTCCAGTGATACCAGTCATGCGATCTATGCTAAACTGCAACCATTGTGCTGCATTCTATGTGGGCATGACAACCAACAAGTTGTCTGTCCGCATGAATTGCCATCGACAAACTGTGGCCAAGAAACAAGTGGACCACACTGTTGTTGAGTACACTGCGAAACATGACATCCCTCATTTCACAGTCTGTGCCATATGAATCCTTCCCACCAACACTAGCTTTTCCGAACTGCACAGGTGGGAACTTTCCTTGCAATATATCCTACATTCCCATAATCCTTCTGGCCTCAAGCTTAGTCACTCATTGTCCTCACTCCCCTCTTCCTGTTTCCATTCCAGCACTCCACAGCCCTCATTTCACCATCGCACCCAGTCTTTTTTACTTCTCTCCTTTTCCGCTGACCCCCCTCCCTCCCTACCTACCACTCGCCAATCCTCCATCTAAGGTGCAGCACTTCACTGTCTGCCACCCCTACCCTACTATCCCTCCCCCTCCCCGCCCCAACTTTCTCCTTACTCCCACCCAGACACCACTCCCGTCATGCACTGGTGCTGTTGCTCACAATGTGGCTTCAGATCTTCAGGTGCCTGAGATTGCATTTGTTTGTTTGTTTGTTTGTGTGTGTGTGTGTGTGTGTGTGTGTGTGTGTGTGTGAGAGAGAGAGAGAGAGAGAGAGAGAGAGAGAGAGAGAGAAAGAGAGAGAGAGATCTTATCTGTGACTCGGCATCTCCACTACATGTCATCTCAAAGACATGAGATCTTCATTTGTAATCCATTAAGCTTCTTGTTTCTGATACCCCTTTAGTAGTTGGTTTTCCAAAACATGACCTATCCAGTATGAAACAGTGGAAAATCCAGGATGGAATGTAACAATATTATGAAAAGGATAGTTGCTACTCACTATGTAGCGGAGATGCTGAGTCGCAGAAAGCCACAACAAAAAAAAACTTTCAGAAAGTTAGCTCTCAGCCAACAAGGCCTTTGTCAAAAGATGCCCCCCCCCCCCCCCCCCCCCCCCGCCAACGGCCGCACTTACGCACGTGTGCACACAAACACAACTCACACACACGTGACCATAGTCTCTGGCAGCTGCCAGAGACTGCGGTCATGTATGTAGGAGTTGCGTTTGAGTGAGCGAGTTGTTATTACCCAGGATGAGACTGTTATGAGTAGTGGCCCTTCCTCTTTGCTATGGATATTGTCTTCCAGGTCATTACTGTGGAATGCAAATGGTAATGATTCCAAGCAAATTACATTGTACTTGTGTGAACTGTGTTCATGATATTATTATTGGGTTTGGTACTGTCAGGACAGACCTCAAATGTAATGATACCTTACCATTAATGTTCTTCACCTCCTGCAGATGTCCTTGTAGGTTCCAGATTACCGATTCAAAAGATGTCATTTAAGCTCTGTAGTATTACATGCTGGTTGGGCAGATGACCTTTCCCAGTCCCTATTTATTTATGACAAGGAAAGATGATCATGGCAAAATAGTAACATAGTATTAGGTAATAGTGAAACACACAGTTTGTGCAGTCGTTTTGTTTCACGCTTGTGAGATTTTGAATAGAGAATGATCTTCAGTTGTGACCACATAATAGTTCTGTGTCACTTAAAGATGTCTTCTGAATGCATTGCTAAGCCATGAGCTTTGTCAGGTATGATTTTTGCCGATATTTATTCCCGCGACTGACAGAGAAGATTCAGAAAACCACCCTTGCGTGTGGAGTTTCAAGGAAGCTCACAATTTTTCAGCATTGTCACCAGAACTGATCTTGTCCCTTTGGTTCAGAGCTGAGTAGAAGGACTGAATCAGAGACTTTGGAAGTTGTGTGACAAGCTAGGCTGCAACTTCCTGGACTTTCACCAGAGGATTGAGAACTGTAGGGTCCACCTAAATCGGGCTTACTGTGTGTGGGGTGCACACAAGGGTTTTTACATCACACGATTCTCCATTCAATTCAGATAACAATAGCTGTGGCAAACACAGAAGTATCAGTGTAAGTTCGAAGGAAATGCCTCGCACAGGTGAGAGTATTAAAATCCTAAAGATGAACTACCGAAGCATTCACAGCAAAGTGCCGGAGTTTGAAGAGCTCATGAAAAGCAGTGTAGCTCACATAATACTAGGTACAGAAAGCTGATTGAAACATGAAATTAATAGCATTGAGATTTTTGGAAACAATTTAAATGTATATCAAAAGGATAAAATGGAGGTGGTATATTTGTTGCAATAGACAAGAAACTCAGATCCACCAATGTAGAAATTGAAGCTGTATGTGAGATTGTTTGGGCAAGCCTCAGTATCAGGGATGGTCATAAGATAATAATGGATCCTTCTATAAAGCACCAGACTCAACCAAAGACTTCAGAGAAACCCTCAGTTCACTAGTACGTAAGTTCCCTTCTCTTTATATTTCTCTCTGTCGAAATCTGCCATACAGGAACAAGGTTACTGTTCCACATAATGAAACTGTTTACTGTTCCTATTTTCTTCTGATAAAGCATATATATTTCGGGTGATGAGCATTGATAAAACTGTAATTGGTATATCATCTTTAGTTTTTACTGCAGATACACATCTTTTTGTATGGATGAGGATGTGCACTTATACGCAGTTGGCAAACATTTTTCAGCAAGGAGTGCAAGGAGGCAAAGCAGGCAGTGTAGCACATGTGAGCAAGAGATAAGGACTAATTTTGTATGTAGTTACTGCAAAGTACCCCCCCCAGTATGTATTCAGCCATGTTTTGAAAAAGTTCATAAAAAATGTTAAGCTGTGAATAAGTAAATTTGCTGGACATGTATGGATGGGACTTTTTTTTTTTTTTTTTTTTTTTTTTTTTTTTTTTAGAGGAACCCGGGAACGTGCAGAAAGGGCTTCAGTTTCAATGTGAGCAAAACGAACACAAGAACAGGTTAAACATTGGAACATTCAGTATTGTAGTTGTAAACTGTACTGGAAAAGAACCAGAGCTCCAAATGCTAATAGAAAGCACTGAATTTCAAATAATTATAGGTGCAAAAAGCTGGCTGAAGCCAGAAATAAGTTCAGCCGAAATTTTTACAAAGCATTTAATTGTGTTCATAAAAGGGTAGACTAAACACAGTTGGCAGTGGAGTGTTTGTTGCATTCAGTAGTAGTTTGCCTTGTATTGAAACTGAAGTAGATAGTTGCTGTGAGTTAGTATGGGTAGGATGTTGCAATAGTAAATGCTTTCATTCTGTGGAAAAGTAATCTTTTTCCTGTGAGGCAGCTTTCAACTGTGAGAAATATGGAGAGAAGGGGAAGGTAAGCATTCATCACAAAAAATGAACCAGGAGCTTGTGGAATTTCCTGTTTCATATCAAATCAAGAGAAAAAATAAGATAACAGTACTGAATAAAACCAGTATAAATTAATAATTGTTTCCCTTTGTCAACCTCCTGACTCAAATGATACAGTTGCTGAACAGTTAGAAAAAAAAACCATGAGTGTCATTTCAGTTAGGTACCCTACCCATAAAATTATGGTTCATGACGACTTCAATCTATCTGTGATACGTTTGTGAAAATACATGTTTAATGTCGGTGGTAGCCTATAAAACCATCTGAAATTGTACTGAGTGCTTTCTCAGAAAATTATTTTCAGGAGATGACTTGGAATGTGAATTGTTACAAAAACAAACTTGACCTATTAGCAACAAATAATCCCGACCAAATAGAGAGCATCATGACAGATACAGAGATTAGCGAACACAGGATCGTTGCAGCTAGGCTGAATGCTGTAACACCAAACTACCAAAAATAAATGCAAGATACATGTGCAGTCTCCATTCCTTCCAGTCAGACTATGTAAGTGGTTTAAATTCAAAGAAATAATATTGATGGCATTTGAGAGATATATACCAAATAAATTAATAAGAGATGGTACTGATCCCCCTGTGGTACACAAAATAGGTCAGAACACTGTTGCAGAAGAATCATAAATCATATTAAATTTAAAATAATGCAAAATCCCCAAGACTGGCAAAGTTTTACAGAAGTGTGAAATTTTACAGAAAATGCAAAGAGATGTAAAGTACACCAGTGGCAAGAAGCAATCGATACTTTCACTGCGCAATAATGATGGTGATGTTATTGATAACAGTACCACTAAAGCAGAGTTATTAAACACGATACCCAAAATATCTTCACAAAAGAAGACAATGTATGTACTCTAGAATTTGAATCAAGAACAACTGCCAACGTGAGTAACTTAGAAGCAGGTATCCTCAGTGTATTGAAGCAGCTTAAAACACATCAGAAAGGCAAGTCCTCCAGTCCAGACTGTATACCAGCCAGGTTCCTTTCAGAGTATACTGCCACACTAGCTCCATACTTAGCAGTCATCTACAATCACTCGCTCTTCAAAAGATCCATATTCAAAGAATGGAAAATTGCACAAATCAAACCAACACCCAAGAAAGGAAATAGTAGTAATCTGCTGAACTGCAGACCTGTATCCTAATGTCAATTTGTAGTAAGTTTTTGGAACATGTACTGTGCTCAAACATTATGAATTACCTTGAAGGAAACAGTTTAATGACAAAATGCCAGCTCAGATTTAGAAAATATCATTCTTGTGAAACACAACTGTTTCTTTATTCTCACAAAAAAATGAGTGCTGTTGATGGGGGACATCAAATTGATTCCATATTTTGAAATTTCCAGAAGGCTTTTGACACTGTTTCTCACTTGTGTCTTCTAATCAAGTTGTATGCCTGTGAACGACCATCGCAGTTCATAACAATTGATGGAAAGTCATTGAGTAAAACAGAAGTAATAGCTGGCCTTCACCAAGGAAGCGTCGTAGGCCCTGTGTTGTTCCTGATCAATGTAAGCAATTCAGCAGCTTTCTTCAATTGTTTGCAGATGATGCTGTCATTTACCATCTTTTAAAGTCATTAGATGATCGAAACAAATTGCAAAATCATTTAGAAAAGATCTCTCTATGGTGCAAAAAGTGGCAGTTGATTCTTAAAAAGTGTGAAGTCATCCATATGAGTACCAAAAAGGAATCCACTACATTGCATTTCCTCAATAAATCACACAAATATAAAGGCTGTAAACTCAACTAAATACTTAGTGATTATAAATATGAAAACGTAAATTGGAATGCTCATGTAGATAATGTTGTGGGCAAAACAAACCAAAAACTGATTCAATGGCAGAGCACTTAGGAAATGTAACGGGTCTCACAGAGTGACTGCTTGCACAATGCTTATCTGCCCTCTTCTTCACTATTAATGTACAATGTGGGGTCTGCATCAGATAAGATTGATGGGGGACATCAACAAAGTTGAAAGAAGGGCAGCTCGTTTTGTATTATTACGAAACAAGGGATATGATACACAAATTAGGGTGGCAGTCATGAAAACAAAGGTGTTTTTCACTGCGGCAAGACGTTCTCATCAGATTTCAATCACCAACATTCTCATTGGAGTATTCTAATATTTTGTAGGTGCCCACCTACATAGGGAAGTGTTTGTTTTTCCCTTGCACTGTTCGGGAGTGGAACAGAAAAGAAGTAGCTTAAAGCTGGTTTGATGAATCCTCTCCAACGCCCTCAATTGTGACTTGCAGAGTAATCATGTAGATGTAGACATAATAATGATACTTGTTTCCTTCTGTTACATACACGTGACTCTTGAAATAATTGTAAAACGATAAACAACAGTTGGAATTTAGAATCATGGCTGGACTCTGTATCCTTTCCAAAAGCAAGAAACGAGCTTTTATGGTAATATGTGAAACTTCAATTATTTCAGTCACAAAAGTGCAGACCGCCTAAGGGCTTGCCTTCAGTGTTTGCAAAACCGTTTGTGACTTTGAATAAAACTGTTTTACAGCCAGTGCACTTCATTTCATTCAAAATGTGGATATTTGGCTATGGACTGCAGTTTAATGTAACATGCTGAAGAGAGAGGATGGTGAGCCAGACACAGATCAGATTTGTGTGCCGTATTAACTGCTATTGGTCTTGTACACTAGCCAGATTGAGTGTGGTTCTCAGATGGTTTTTTTAAAGCTCATTTAGGCGAATCATGGGCTGGTCCCTAATATCTGTCTTGAAAATAAGGTACCTAAACTGTTAAAACATAACACACAAAATAAAGTTTACACAATTCAGTATGATGCATACAACTTCCCTTTTCCTGGTTGACTGATAACTATGGCAGCAGTAAGGTCATTCACCCACAAAGTTAAATTAAAATTAATTTGCCAAATCACAAAAACCACTGACTGCATACAACAAGATGAATGCTGGGAAAGAGACACACACACTTTTGAGGTGATGGTCAGATTTTATATCGAAATGACAATCGGCCAGAATTGTCTCTCTTTTAACACTCATCATTACTTGCGGTGAGAGTTGTGGAGGTGTGGTGCTACATACTGCTCAACTGCATATAGGAAGTGTTGGGGAGTGAGTACCATGTCACCGACATTCTGAAGCTTACTGCAAGGTTGGCTCAGATGACTGTTAATCTAGGGGAGTTATGTAGGAATTTTATGAAAGAGGGTCGGATAGTGATTGTGGGTGGAGCTGGGAATAGTCTTGGTAGGGGCGGGGAATATGATGCAGGTGGTGGCCTCGTAAGGATAGCTACTCAAACTCGTGGCACTTATGTGCATTTCGTGCAACTTTTTCAGCGTCATGATCGGCCTCGTCATAATGGTGCTGTTAGCCGTGTTGACATGGGGTTGGAGAGAGCAC
Organism: Schistocerca cancellata; assembly: GCF_023864275.1. Taxonomy (NCBI): domain Eukaryota; kingdom Metazoa; phylum Arthropoda; class Insecta; order Orthoptera; family Acrididae; genus Schistocerca; species Schistocerca cancellata. The sequence continues at coordinate 196,836,535 of NC_064630.1, forward strand.
TTACGGTGGAGGACATGGCTCACATTGTAGTGGTGCCAGTTGAGTCTATCAATCAATCAGGTTTCTCTAGGCATGGCCTGCACCTCAGTAGGTATGGGAATGGGAGGCTGGCAAAGCTTATAGGTGACAGTGTAGTGGGTGGTGGTGGGATCACTAGTGGAAAAATTTCTGTAGTAGTTGGTGTTAGAAATGCACCTTTTTTATATAGAAGTCAGCTGATAGGTGTCCCTGCTTGAAGGAAGACACTCTAACAAAGGAATCTCCTTCAGAGGAAGTCATGTATCCGAGTAGTGAAGGAATTAGCATATTTCATCAAAATATGTGGGGTATAAAGTTAGTGAACTACTTATAGATGTTGACTAGATATTATTGGTACATCAAAGCACCACTTAAATAATTTGACAATTTAGAGGCTTCCTTTACCAGGATACAGATTAGCTGGCTGCTTTCCAAGGAGTTCTTTGCGGAGTGGGGGAGCGACCATGTACATAAAAAAGCAGTATTCCATTTGAGTCTGTAGATATATCATGGCATTGCACTGAACAGGTATTTGAATGTTGTGGATGGGCAGTTGAATATAGTAAAACTAACTTCTAATTGTTGTTATTTATAGATCCGCTAATTCTGGCTTCATAGCATTTCTGCTCAAGCTAGAGAGGGTTCTTGATTAACTTTATAGTAAGTTCCAAAAGTTAGGTATATATGGTGACTTAAATATTAACTTTGTATGTGATTGTGCAAGAAAAAGGATGTCAGAAGATCTCCTAAGTTCATATGATCTGATGCAAACTGTGTCTTTTCCGATGAGGGTGGAAGGGAACAGTAGCATAACCATAGGCAGTTTTTTTATTCATTCTTCGTTACCAGATGGTCATTCTCTTAGTAAAAGGGTGAATGGTGTTTCAGACCATGATGCTCAAATTTTAACTGTAAAAGGTTTTTGTACTCAAGCAAATGATATATCTAATTACAAACTATGTAGAAAAGGTAATGCAAAGGCAATAGTGTTATTTTTTTTTTTTTTTTTTTTTTTTTAAACCTCGTTAAGGAACAAGAGCGGTAGGATATTTATAGTGCCAATAACATGGATGACAAATATAATGTTTCCTTAACACATTTCTCACACTCTTTGGAAGTTGCTTTCCATTAGAATGTTCTAAACAGGGCACTATCAGTAAATGGCGCCCTGGGTGACTGAGTAATGGGATAAGGATGTCGTGGAACAAAGTGGGAATTATATCAAAATGTTAGAAGTTTTCACAATTGAGCTACAGTAGCCCATTACAAACAGTATAGTAAGGTGCTTAAAAATATTATTAGGAAGGTAAAGAGTATGTGGTATGCAAATAGATTAGCTAATTCACAGGATAAAATTAAAACCAAAGTGAATTCCAAATACGTTTAACAGGTTAAAGTGCAGTGAGCTCACTTTCTGTAGAATAGCAGCATTACTATCACCTTCTACAATGCTGTCATCTATGTTCTTTGGTGACAAACATTGTCATCGTAATATGTAAGAATTCAACAACATGAATGTCGGGCCAAACAGTAAGGTGGATCATCACATACTTATGACTTTCGAACAGTCAAACATTCTTTGTGTCTGCCAATGCTGATTTCACAGCACATCATCATCAGACATTCACGTTCATATATGGGGATTATTGTGTGTTCGATCAGTCTGTAATCATAGAGGGGATGTTCCTTACATTCAACATTGATTGTGCTGCCTCAGTGAAGAAAACTGACCTTGTTTAGTGTGTCCCATTCACTGTTCCACCGCAAAATATTTTGGGTACTGTGGTAGTGAGTTAATAATGGACTCAATTTGTATGTCTTTGTCCTAATGATAAGTACAGGATTGCACATCAAAGAGATTGTGAAGTACTCATTCAGCTTAAGCCCACCACATGCTCTGCAAATGGGTGATCAAACTTACTGCTTGTTCAGTTTGGCAGTAGCTGTAAATATGCAAGCATACTTGTTTTATGGGTTAGCCCATGTAGCTGTACTGTAGTTGCGTCAAACGTAGTTTACAGCATAGCTGCAAGATTTTTTAAGTAGGTTTGCTAGGCTGCCAACCAAAACTTTGGAAGAGTTAGGAATGAATTTGGGGAAAACATTCGTCATGTCAGTGTTGACACATGATGGCAGTCCAGGCACTATTCATATCTGCTTGTGTTGTAACTGCAGGTGACAGGACTGTAGGGAAGTAATTTATTGGTGCTGGATGGATGTACTGATAACCAGACAATCATTTGCATTTGTACAGAATGAGTGGCACTAATTAGCAAAATAAAAGTTCCATGATTTGTGGTAAAAGAAAGCAGCAGTAACCCAGTAACCTGGATTTCAAAAACAAAAAAAAAAGATAAGATACTTTGAAGAACATTGGAAATTACAGAAACTTTTACAGGATTAATATTATAAATTATGAATATCAATGTGTTGCTGTGAAAGACCAGTATCTTGTAAATTTTGATACTCTGGTGAATGTCAGCATTTGTATTGTTCCTTTGTGTCTACAAAATATTTGCTAACACTGTTCACCTTGCTAGCCTTCAGTACGAGTTGGAGCATAAGATATTTTTTTTAAAAATCAAGCAAATGTTGCATATGCCAGCAGACATTCCAAATGTTGATAAACAACAATGTGTTCAGGGCTGTTATGAAATACACGCTATGGTATACTGAAGAGTCTATTTCGGCTCAAGCAAGATGAAAAGTATTGGCACTGGTGTGTACAGCTCTTAATAAAGATTAGGCATAGTGATGAATACTTCACTACAACCATATCACTACATAGTCAGGAATTCTGTATTTATATAGTGGAATTTACATTTTATAAGCATTGTAGCATGAATAGAAACAGAAAAGTTACATTGATTATTGTTTTCTGCCATCATAGTTATTGCTTTTAGCAACACAATAATATGATCAGTCACATTAATATAATCGCAATCAAAAATCCTGAATAGCCATCTTTTGCAGTGTGAACCACTGTGAGACATGGAGGAAGAGTAAGTGAGATTCTGGAAAGTACCAAAAAGAATGTGGAGCCATGCCGACTCCTGTGCCGTGGCCATCTGTATTAGGTTTCTTGGTTGAGGATTCATGGCATGAACAGACTGACTGAGGTGATCCCACAGATATTTGATTTGGTTTAAAATCAGAGTTTGGTGGCCAAGAGAATATGAGGAACTCATCCTGATGCTCTTCGAACCACACACATCCCCTGCGAGCTGTGTGACACATTGCATTGCCCTGCTGGTAGGTGCCATCGTGCTGATGAAAACTGCATGTAGGGGTGGACATGATCCCCAAGGATAGATGTATGCTTTTATTGATCCATTGTGGCTTCCAGAATAACAAGATCATCCAGGGAATGTTACAAAACATTCCCCAGACCATAATGTTGTTGCACAGTGTTTTCTTCCAAATTTTTCACACCACACATGCCAACAGCTGTCTGTTGGATGGAGCATAAAACACGATTCATCTCAAAAGGCCACTCATCGCCACTCTGTGGACATCAAAATGTGGTATTAGCATGCAAATTCCAGCCTTTGTTGCCCATGAACAGCAGTCAACATGGCTGTATGAATGGCATGTGCTGTGGAGGCCCATATGCAGCAGTGTTTGCTGGACTGTCATTGGGGTGACACTGTTGGTAGCACTTTGGTTCATTGGGCAGTAAGTTGCTCAACAGGTGCACATCTATTCGCCTGTATACATCTCTGCAACCATCATTCACCCCTGTCACCTATGGCCTGAGGTGCACCGCAGTTACCTCAATCCAAGTTTCATATAGCACCATTTTGCCAAGCACGATGTACTTTGAGCATGATAGCACACAAGCAGTTTACTAGTTTAGCCATTTTGGAAATGCTTCCAGCCTTGGCCCAAAATCTGTTGATCATGCTGCTTTGGACATGAGATAAATTGCTCCGTTTCTGCTTTACAAGCATTGTTTCTCTTGCCACTTTCCCACCACCGACTCACTTTATATATACTTCACTGCTAATGCTGCCACCAGCTACCTGTGAGTGGTTATTGCACATTGATGTCGAACGTAGATAGTGCTGAATGAGCCGTGTATATTGCTGAAAATTCATGTGTAAATATTACTTCAAAAATTTTCATCTAACAGTTTGTTCCTCTGCCTGACACCCTAACTTTATTTTTTCAGGAACAAATGCTGATGGGGAACCAGTGTATTTAAATGACATATGGCCACTGAGAAAAGAGATACAAGCAGTTGAACAAAAATTTGTTATTCCTGCTATGTTCCGAGAAGTTTACGAAAAAATCGAAAAGGGGAGTCCAAATTGGGTGTCTCTTGTTGCACCAGAAGGAATTTTGTATCCATGGGATAGTAACTCAACCTACATTAAACACCCTCCATTTTTTGAAAGCATGACTAAGGTAAGATGAAGTTCAATTTGTGAATTATTGACATATGTTGTGTTTTATCTTAGCAGGGTACCAACCATGTCTATGTGTAAAGATACAAATTAACAGCCATTATTTCTGAACGTTTTGCTATGTTTCTGACCACCTAAAAAATTTTTAAGCAAAAGAAAAACACTGTTTTGTTGTTTCACTGTGTATACATTCTCCATTAGTTTCTCAGAATAAATTCTCAATGTCTTGGTCAGCACTCCTAATGATTTCGGGATAATATATAATTTTATGTGGCACAAATATTAAAATTTTTCTTTGGATTAATTTGTTATCTGCTTGCTGTTTCATCTGGTTTGTAATATATATTTAATAAAAATATCAGCAAAAGGATGATTGCACTCAAATCATAAATAAATATATTTACACGCTAACTGATGTCATTTTAGAGGTTGGTAGCTGAATACTTTTATTTGAGACTTCCTCAGTTGTCTATAAAGCCTTATAACCTTCTCTTAGATGTGCTACTAAAGTTACATCACTCATTTTTAGTGTGAAACACTGCATTTGCAGTGTGTGTTTTATTATTCTAAAGGAAGGCATCAGCCTTACCGTGACAGTGGAATATAAAAATAATTCTTTGCTTGGTGTCTAATTTGGTTTTACATCATGTAACTTAAATTTGTAAAATGGTCATATATAAGTGGCATTTGCTATGAATGATTTCAAGAAGAAAAATAAAAACAAGATAGTTTGCATATGTACATACACTGTTGTGAATTTAGGTTACCATAATAAAGCAGGCCACGCTAACTCGAGCACCTAGTGCTTTTACCCTCCCTCCCCTAACCTCTTTCCTCCCATGTAGTGGCAGTTACAGCACATGTGGGACACACACACACACACACACACACACACACACACACACACACACACAGAGCTTGCTCTCACGTTGTCGTTGTGCGCTGAAGTACCCATTCGGAATCTGGTTTCTGCTATCCATGATCTCGCAGCCTTTGGCTGTGCTGCCTGCTCAGTTGCCTTTCTCTGGGTGCCAAGTCATGTGGGCATCCCAGGGACCCTATTAATCTGCCCTGTGAGTGTTCAGTATGAGCAGAAATGGTTACTATTTAGGTGTGCCTTTTTTTAATGCTCTGTGGAAAGATTTGTATTTGTTTTTAAAGTCTGATGGGAAGGCACTGTGCTTAATGTGCCATTCTACCTTAAATATCAAAGCATCACTGTCACTATAAAAATAAAAACTTCTCAACATGCAAGGGGTTGTTGGATCAGGCAGAAGCAAACAGATTACTAAATTAAAATCAGAATTGTCACAATCTGAAGAGGTAAACCTTATTTCATTCTAAAATAAAAATGAAAATCTACCATTTTGTAATTGTACTCATATCTACTGAAACTTCCACTATTTCTCTATAGATATTGTTGTTAAACTAAATTATGAGACTGTTTGTGTGGTAAGATTTTAAAGTTGATTATTACTATTGCTGTCCTGCAGACATCTGAGCTGGACTGCACTTCAGAAAGCACTTTTACGGATGGTCAGTTTGTAAAAGAGTGTTTTGTAGAGTGTTCAGAAATAATTTGCCCATCTGTAGTGGCCCAATGTGAGGCGTTAAGGTTGTTTGAACATACAATTTCTCGAAGAACACAAGGAATTGATGCAGAATTGAAGAGCAGTTGCACAATAAATGTCGTAACTTTGTAGAGTACTTGATTGCCCTTGATGAGAGCACCGACAATCACAGCATAGCTCAACTTGCAGTTTTCGTAAGGGGTGCTGAAGAAGATTTGACTGTTACTGGATGTTGGATGTTATTTATTTGAAATGTACCATAGTTGGGGAAGATATAATTCCTGGCTGTAGAAGAACAGCTATGTGCAAAAGTTTACCAGATGTTTAGGTGCACCATGGATAAAGTTGCAAAAATTGTGAATTTTTTTTAGAAAGCAAGGCTTGAATTATCGGGAATTGAGTCAGTTTCAAGGAGGAAATTTGGACAATATTTCCTCACCAAAATTCTTGAATTTAGATATTTATGAACACATCAGTGAGTACACAAAAGTGTTTCAGTCATTGCTTATAGGATTTTGAAGATTGGTTTGAAGGTAAAAATAAAATAAATTAAAAAAAGCTGACATGGCTGCCTCATATTCTTCACCTGAAGACGAAATGCATGATGAAGCTTAATGCTCTCTGCCTCCTGGCGCACGCATCTTGGGGTGCAGATCATGGTGCTCTTCTCCATCTTTACTGTGCTCTGGTCTTGTCCAGACTAGATTATGGTGGTCAGGTTTATGGCTCATTGGCTTGATCCACTCTGAAAATACATTGTGAGGTGCATCTGGCTATTGATGCCTTTCGCACTAGTCCTGGTGGCAGTCTCCTTGCAGAAGCGAGGATTCCCTCGCTACAAATACAATGGAGCCAACTCCTAGTTTCTTAAATAATCACCATTCGCCAACTCCCTGACGATCCCATGTACCCTGCCCTCTTTGCAAACGAGGGATGTCGCCCTCCTGATAATCACCCATGAGTAGGATTGCCCATTGGAATGCATCTCACTTCCCTCTGTTGAGATCTCCATCTCCACTCACTGGAATGCGCCTCATGTATTTCCTCGCACACCCCTCTTGGATGGTGCCTAGACCACAGATTAGGACTTACCTATTGGAGGGTCCTAAGGTCTCTGTAACCCCTATGGTCCTCTGGTGTCTTGTACATTCCATTCTTGCAGAGTTCCAAGGTGCTACCACTTCTACACTGATGCTTTTAAGGTGATAGATAAGGTGGGATACGCTTTCACGTTTCCTGCTGGACTGGAACACCATTTACTGCCGGGATCATGTAGTGTTTTCACAGCAGAGCTGCTGGCAATTGACAGAGCCATCCATTTTGTTACTCAGGCTTCCCTCCACAGTGTTTAAATATGTACTGACTCAATGAACAGCCTGCAGGCTCGACAGATGCTACTCTCGTCACCCTTTGGTCTCTGCTATCCATGATCTCGCAGCCTTTGGCTGTGCTGCCTGCTCAGTTGCCTTTCTCTGGGTGCCAAGTCATGTGGGCATCCCAGGGAATGAACTGGCTGACCATTTGGCTATAGAAGCAGATACTTACACACCCATTCCCTTTCATGATTCCAGCTGCAGATATGTGGATCCAGGTCAAATCTCTCTTTGTCCAAAAATGGAACGAGATCTGGTGCGCTACTGTTGTCAGTAATAAACCTCACACAATCAAGGAGACAATGGCAGTTTGGGGCTCTTCCTTCTGCTCCTCTTGGAAGGAGTCCACTGTCTTATGCTGTCTGTGCATTAATCATACCAGGCTCACCCATTTTTCCTCTTGCATAAAAAACCACCTCTACAGTGTGGTTTTGGAGCCAGACTGTTCGATTCCCGGCGGGGTCAGGGATTTTCTCTGCCTCGTGATGACTGGGTGTTGTGTGCTGTCCTTAGGTTAGTTAGGTTTAAGTAGTTCTAAGTTCTAGGGGACTGATGACCATAGATGTTTAGTCCCATAGTGCTCAGAGCCATTTGAGCCAGACTGACAGTATCCTATACATTTGTGGAATATCCCCTTCTTTTGTCCCTACTAAGTATAGTCTTCAAGTTTCCTTTATTTTAATATTGGCAGATGATTCACTGATGGTTGAACTGGTCCTCAGTTTCCTCTGTGAAAGTACCATTTTATTTTCAGATAAAAGGTTTTGCTTTACTCCTGGAGCAGGGACAGGATGGTTGTGGTTGGGGCCTCTCTTCATGTTTTCTCAGTCTAGGACCCATGACCACTCCACTGTGGAAAGACCGCTCTTTTACACCTCTGTTTTTCCAGTTTTTAGATTTGGTTTACCCATTTATGGCTTCTGCTGTGCATGTTTTAACTTCCTTATTTTATAGTTTAACTCATCTGACTGGATCTGTCCACTTTTAGTGGAACTCCTCTCTTCCATGAGTAACATTGGAATCGCGGGACTGATGACCTCACCGTTTAGTCCCATAACCCTACTCAGTTAAGTGTTCTTCACCATTTGATGGCCTGCACTTCATCCATATTCAGTTACCTTTCCCTCTTCTAACCATTATTTCACATCATAAAATTCTTTGTTTGGCTTTCACTCCAAATCCAAACATCATTGTACTTGTTGTCTTCAGTCTATACTGCACTTTTTTGTCTCAATTAAGACTGACATGTGACATGATGCATGACGCTGTTACTTTGTTCTTGTTATGAAGCACGAGTCCATTTTTAATTTTTGAGAGAGATTGATTAGACTGAAAGTTGAACTATTTGTCAGTTGTCTTCAGTTCTTTGTCTATGACACAGTTCCACACTTAAAAATGAGTTATACATATCATTAGGATGATTCTATATTTATGCATATAATAATGTGCTTATTATTTTAAGAAGTGAGAGACATACATGCTACATGTGTATTAAATGAGGAAAGAACTGTTCATTAGTCTTCTGTTTCTTCTGATACGTTACGCTTTTCACAGTACATTAACGTATAAATAAATATAGATGTGATATTTATGATTGTGATGTGTATTACAGTACTGCTTATTTCCCTATAAATATAATAATAATAATGATGATGATGATGGTGATAATGATGATAATGGTGATAATTATGATAATTTGTTTTAGTAATGTACACAATTTCAAATTTAATTTCAAAATAATTGTGCTGGTACTGAAGTCTTATTATACGTTTACCTTCCAGGAACTCCCAGAAATTAAGTCAATTGTAAAAGCAAGAGTGTTGCTCAATTTAGGAGATTCTGTGACTACAGATCACATTTCACCAGCTGGTAGCATAGCTAGAAACAGTCCAGCAGCAAGATACTTAGCTTCACGAGGGTAACTGTTATTTTGTCATGAATTTTGTACAATGTAATGTGTAACAAATACTCTTTGATCTAGAAATCATTTGTGTGTGAATGTAATGCAGAAAACATATTCCCCCGCCTTTTTAGTGGTTGTGTTGCACAGCATATTATTTAAATACACACAAAGCCACAAATTTTCAAATGCACAGAATAGCAGATTACCAGCACCTCGACTATATGCAACAGCCCACTTTTGTCCCATAATTTTTATAGCAAAATGACGAACTCCCATAAATGTGGTTGTATAGTGTTCAAAGAGAACTGAATAAGCAGTTTATAAAGACTGGTAACAGTAGACACTGAAAGTTAATTGTGTTCTTGATGGTACATAGTTATTTTTCAAGTGTAGATTACAGTTCTGTCTTTCCACACAATATTTCAGCGACTGGCCTAGTTGTCTTCAGGAGTTAAGATTGATAGTCGCATGTACGCTCGCTAACTGGAATCCATAGTCTGACACAAGTCAGGGAGTCTGAACAAGTAAGACCTCCCCTCAAAACACCTGAAGACCCCGGCCACAATAATGGGAAGCTTTAATTAACTGTAAACCTGTAATAAGTCATCTCACTAAGATCTCAGAGATAACAATTGTGTTTGTTCTTCATTTTTCTTTAAATTTGGTGTATATTCCCTCTAACAATTTATACATGCCATATAATTTTTTGTTCCTCCACCTACCTGTTACACTGCTTTTTTGTTTATTTTATTATTCTATTTCTCTGTCTGGTTGTAGCACATGTCTAGCATTGAATGTTGACATTGGCTCTTTCCTATGTGTTCTCCACTCATTCAACACTGCCACAGGCGTCAACAATTTTTTTTTTTTTTTTTCTGGAATAAAAACCACATTTGTCTCATGTTTACTCACACATCTGTGAATAATGCTTTGTTGCCACTCAGCAATGATGTAAGTATTCTGTAATGTAGTGATACTGCTTTGTGTATCATATAAATGGGAAGTTTTTACTAATATAGTTTCACATGTCAAACTGACTCCCAAGACTGTATGTTTCGGTATTTTATTCATAAGAAGTATTCACCAGATTGTCATTGGCTAACTGTTAAACAAAATTTCAGGCTAACTCCGCGTGAATTCAACTCGTATGGTTCAAGAAGAGGTAATGATGCAGTCATGGTTCGTGGTACTTTTGCAAACATTAGGTTGGTGAATAAATTCATGTCAAAATCTGGACCAAAAACTGTTCATGTACCATCAGGAGAAGAAGTGAGTGTCTGCAAATTGATTTTGTTTTGTTGCTTGGTTATGTATTTGTTCTTTTTGTGAAGGGTGCTTAGATGTCACTGTTACTGAAATATTCTCATAAATTATTAAGTGGAACCACTGGACAGTACTTACCTTCAGGAGGCAAAATGTATGTGACTACTGATAGAGGCATTTAAAACTAAAACGGACGACACTGTTCTAGGTGTTTGAACTGTTACCTCCTTCCTCGGGGACGAGAAAGTGATAGACTGGGAATGTTAAAAAGGAACAACGTGCCATTCAGACAGCAGGATGGAAGGGGCCCATCTGTATTTAGGACAAGGGTAGACAAAGATGAAAATGGATGTGTCAAGAGAGAGGAGGAGGAGGTCAGAGATAAAACATTGATAAGCATTGTGCTAGCTGCAGCCCAAAGATGATGATAGAGTGAGAAGTAAAGATTAAGTGTAAGAGAAGTGAATAGTGCCATTAAGAGCTAGGATGAGGAAAAAAAAGGACGGGAAGAGAATGGAGACAAAAAGTTAAAGCAATAAGAAAATAATTAAATGAGGCAATAGAAACAATAAATTTTGAATTAGGAGACAAGAAAAGGAGGGTTGTGTCAATAGAGGTTAAGTCGTGGATGGTATCAGGCAGTGAAGATGTGTTGGAGAGACTAAGTTCACATCACTGGAGTTAAGGGAAACTTGCGTGGCTTCGCAAGCACTCACGATCCTAGAGTTATGCTGTAGAGCATATTCAACAACCGGGTACTGGGTGTCCCCAAGACAGTGTGTTCTGTGGGGTGCATGGAGCCAGTTTTACAGTGGTAATGGTTGCAGGGATGGGAACATTAGGGGTAAGGATAATGGTTTGGGAATGTTATAAGGTTTCATAGGATGTTATGGAAGTGAGGGGACAATGAAAGAAGACTGGCTGGTTGGATATAACACATGGGAATGTTAGACTTAAATTTAAATAATATAAATTATCTTGTAATCAGCTGGGGACCTAATTTCATTATCTGCATGTATGTACATACCCGACAAGCCTTTACTAAATATTCGTTTCCCACTTGTGAACAAAGTGAGGGAAAAAGATTTCTTATATACCCCCAACAAGCCCTATTTCTCTTACCTTACCCTTGCAGTCCTACATGAAATGTTCATTAACGGTGATAGAATTATTCTGCAGTCAGTTGCAGATAATAGTTCTCTAAATTTTTTCAATAGTGTTTTATAAAAAGAAAGTCTCTTTCCTTCTAGGTATTCTCATTTGAATTTATGAAGCACCTCTATAACACTCGCATGTTGATCAAACCTAATGGGGAAAAATATAGCAAAATGCCTCTGAATTGCGTCAATGTCTGCCTGTAATCCAACCTGGTGTGAATCACAAACAGTCGAGCAAACATTTTTGCAGCAACCTGCTCTAACATAGGTTTTCCTACATTTATAGCTAGCTGCCATTAGTCACACCAAATAGAAATTCTGTCTAAATCGTCTCTTATCCATGTACATTCACTCAATGATAATATTTTGCCATATACTACAGCATCATCAGCATAAAGTTTCAGATTGCTGCTCACCCGTATCCATCAGATCATTTATGTATGTCACGAATAAGAGCCATTGTATCACACTTCTGTGAAGCACTCCTGATGATACCTTTGTCTGTGACGAACTCTTGCCATTGAAGACTGCGTACTGGGTTCTTTTACTTCAGAAGTCTTAGAGCCACTCACATATCTGGTTACCTATTCCATGTGTTCAACCCTTCATCAACAGTCTGCAGTGAGGCATCGTGCAAGATACTTTCTGAAAATCTAGGAATATGGAATCTGCTTGTTGTCCTTCATCCGAGGTTCTCAGTACATCGTGTGAGGAAAAGGTAAAGTCAGTTTCACAGGAGTAATGCTTCCTAAATCTGTGCTTATTAATGGACAAAAACTTTTGTGTCTCAAAGAACTTTATTATAATGGGAATTCAAGGATGGAATATCAAAGATATTATGAAAATGATAGATTTCTACTCACTGTAAAAGTGACACATAGAGTTGCAGAAGGATGCAATGAGAAGATTGTTACACATTCTGCTTTTGACTGCAGACTACTTCAGAAAAGGAACACATACATTCACACAAGTAAGCATACCTCACGCACACATTACCAGCCAAGTGGTGACATGATCTCATGTTACATGGAACGAACTTGAGTGTCTTAGTAACAGTGATTAATTCAACATCTGAGATTATGCGAGAGCGTGGCAGTGATGATGTGCAGTGATGTTGTTTGATGATCCTGCATTGAAAATAAGATCCTCATATCTGGTATACATCTTTGAAAGTAATTATTAGACTCTTTTACTGTTGCAGCTGTCATCATGACCTTGTTGTAATGGGGTTGCAGCTTCAGAGTGTGCACAGTTTGAAATATGCAGTACTGATGTATTTGCAGAGTATATCCCACTGTACAGTGTCGTACTCCTTGCACCTATGAAACAATATCAGTTCATTGATTGATGTGACACAGTTCAAGGCGTAATCACATCAAAAAATAGTTCCTAAAATGTTCAAACCTGATAGGTGCACAGGCATTGTTTCACCAATGACCCATCGATTTGTGTCCACTGAAAAGCTTTCTTGGTTCATCCATTCATAAAACCAGAGTACACAGTTCTCAAGTTAGTCATTTCTGCAGTTCATCTGTTCTTGATATAAATGTTTTATCCATGTTTATATGCACGAAAACACACACACACACACACACACACACACACACACACACACACACACACACACACACACACACACTTCATTCAGTCTGTAGTACAATTGTTGCTCACTGAACAGCCAGTTACATAACTCGTAAAACACATCAACATCCATTGGTGACACATCAGGAGCGTAGCAGGTTGCATGTCTAGGATAGTCCGCTTTTGTAGTTCACTTCTTCAGTTAGCTTTTCCAGGATGGCTAGGAAGTGTGCTTGCTGTGTGTGGACGCTGGAGGAGCTGCCTGCAGTGCAGTTTGCAAACAGCTGAATGTACTCTTGGCTACGATCAGTCACCATGAGACTGCTACCTCAGGGTGTAGCAGTGTCGGAGAATCTGGCACGTCACATGGGACACCTGAGGCGTCATTTGTTTTGCACATATGATCTGTTTCTGAGGCCCCTCCTAGTGCACCCAATGCAGTGGTTTTGCCCCAAACAGCAGGGTGTGTGGCAAGTGGTAACACATTCCTGTCACTTGAGGCAGAGGGCCAATCTAGAGACTGGTCACCTGGCATCACCCATTCACCCTATGAGTGGACAGGTGGCCACTCTGTCAGCAGGGTTTGAGCATGCACATGGGGTGAGGGGTTTGCTAGTTGTTGGGAGCTCCAATGTTAGGCGCATTATGGAGCCACTTAAGCAGATAGTGTTCAGAGCTGGAAAGAAAGCCAATGTGTGATCAGTGTGTTTGCTGGGAGGCCTCATCCGAGATGTGGAGGTGGCCTTGACTGTGGCTATAATGCATGCAGGGTGCAGTCGTCGGCAAGTTGTGGCTCACGTTAGCAGCGATGACACCTGTCACATGGGTTCTAAGGCAATCCTCATTTCATACAGGCAACTGGCGGAGGCGGTGAAGACTGCTGCCTCGCGTGTGTAGTGCAAGCAGAGCTCGCAATGTGTAGCATCATTCCCAGAGTTGATTGGGGTCAATTGATTTGAAGCAGAGTGGAGGGTCTCAACCAAAAGCTTAACTGAGTCTGTGACGGTCTTGCTGCAGATTTCTAGATCTGTGTATCGTGTAGGGATTTGCAGGACTCCCCTTGATTGGTCAGGTTTTTTTCAGCGAGGCAGTAGTTAGAGGTGCTCTGATGAGTACTCGCCAGTCGATATGCAGCAAGGAAAGTCAAACAGTGGTGATCAGAATAAAGACACTTCAACTGTCACAGTTTTATCAGTAAACTGTCAAAGTATTTGTAACAGAGTTCCCGAATTTACTGCCCTGCAGGAAAGTTTTTGCACTCAAATTAGGACTGGCACCTAGAGCTGACTGAAACCTGAAGTGGAAAGCTGTCAGATATTTAGCAAATCACGGAACATATATTGGAAAGACAGATTAGAGGCCATAGGAGAGGGAGTGTTCATTGCAGTTGACAAAGATATTCTCTCTACTGAGGTTGGAGTTGTGTGTGACAGTGAAGTCATCTGGTCGCGTGTAACAGGTGTAGGTGAAACCAAGTTAATGGTTGGATTGTTTTACCGGCCACCCAGTTCTAGAGTCATTCAAAGAAAGTCCACTGTCAATAGCTCGTAAATACCTAAATTATGCAATACTAGTTGGAGGCAACTTTAAACTGCCGGGTAATAGACTGGGATGTCTAAAGATTCATTGTGGGGAGTACAGACAGACAGTCATGCAAAATACTTTTGAACACATTTTCTGAAATTTGTCTTGAGCAGCTAGCTCAGTTGCCCACACACAGTGGAAATATCTTAGACCTTGTAGCTACAAATAGGCTGGACCTTATAGACAGTGTCATTACAGAAACGGAGATTAGTGATCATGATGTCATTATAGCAACTATCATTGCGAAAGTTCATAAGTCAGTCAGGAAGGATAGGAGAGAGTTTCTGCTAGATAGAGCAGATAATCAGTTTTTAATATCTCACTTAGATAGTGAATTGGCATCACTTAGCTCCAGTGAGATGGATGCAGAGGAATTATGACGGAATTTTAAGCAGATTGTAACTTGTGGGCTGGAGAATTAAGTGCCTAGTAAGTGGATAAAGGATGGAAAAACCCTGTCATGATTTAATAATGAAATTTGGTGGATACTGAGGAAGCAGAGGCTGTTGCACTCCCATTTCAAAGCACACAAATGATGACAAGTGAAGGTTAGTAGAGATTTGTTAGTCTGTGAAAAGATCTAAGCGTGAAGCATACAACTATCACCACTATCACGCCTTAGCAAAAGATCTGGCAGAGAACCCGAGAAAATTTTGGTCGTATGTAAAATTGCTAAGCGGCTCCAAGTATTTCATTCAGTCCCTTGTTGATCAGTGTGGTGTGACTGTTGAAGATAGCAGAATGAAAGCCAAAGTTTTAATTTCACAATCAATAAATCCTTCACACAGGAGAATCATATAAACAGTATTACTATGTCATCCATACGGGAGACTGCCTGATGGTCAAACAATGGTATGATTATGATGATTATTAGTGCGCCCTAAAACACTAACAATCATCATCATCATCATCATCATACCATTGTTTGACCATCAGGCAGTCTCCCGTATGGATGACATAGTAATACGCATAACTGGCATAGAGAAACAACTGAAGGATTTGAATGCAAATAAATCACCAAGTCCAGATGAAGTTCGGTCTTACAAAGAGTACTCTATGGCATTGGCCCTATGCCTAACTTGCATTTATCGTGAATCTTTTTCCCAGTGCAGTGTCCCAAACATCTGGAAAAAAAAACACACCAGTACATAATAAAGGTAAAAGAATGGACCCACAAAATTACAGACCATTACCCTTAACGTCTGTTTGCTGCAGAATCCTTGAACATATTCTCATTTCGAATATAATAGACTTTCTTCAGACTAAAAAGCATATGTGCACGAATTAGCATGGTTTTAGAAAGCATTGCTCATGCGAAACTCAGCTTGTCCTTTTCTCACATGATATACTGAGAACCATGGATGAAGGGCAACAGGCTAGATTCCATATTTCTAGATTTCTGGAAAGCATTTGACATGGTGCCTCATTGCAGGCTGTTAATGAAGGTATGAGCGTATGGAATAAGTTCACAGATATGCGAGTGGTTCGAAGATTTCTTAAATAATAGAACCCAGTATGTTGTTCTCGACAACGAGTGTTCATCAGAGACCAGGCTATCATCAGGAGTACCCAAGGGAAGTGTGATAGGACCGCTGTTATCTATATACATAAATGATTTGCCGGAAAGGGTGGGCAGCAAATTACAGTTGTTTGCTGATGATGCAGTGATGTACGATAAGGTGTCGAAGTTGATTGACTGTAGGAAGGTACAGGGTGACTTAGACAAAATTTCCAGTTGGTGTGAGGAATGGCAGCTAGCCCTAATGTGGAAAAATGTAAGTTAATGCAGATGAGTAGGAAGATCAAACCTGTAATGTTCAGATGCAGTATTAGTATTAGCCTGCTTTTATGACACGTAAATGTGTTGGCAGAAGAGCCAACACCGTGTTACTAGAGGAGGCCGAAATGCACACGTTTTAGCTCACGCAGGCTGGCGTGAGGAGGGAAGGACTATACTGATGTGAGGCCTGGAACATGACAAGGAATTAGAATTCAGGAAGCGGACGTAATTACTTTGATACTTAAATTTAATCCATTAATGATGAACGTTGCTCTTGACGGTACAAGATTCACAATATTATCTGTTCAGGATACATGGTAACTGAATATGGCGCATTGCTAGGTCATAGCAAATGACATAGCTGAAGGCTATGCTAAACTGTCGTCTCTGCAAATGAGAGCGTATGTAGCCAGTGAACCATCACTAGCAAAGTTGGCTGTACAACTGGGGCGAGTGCTAGGGAGTCTCTCTAGACTAGACCTGCCGTGTGGCGGCGCTTGGTCTGCGATCACTGATAGTGGTGACACGCGGGTCCGACGTATACTAACAGACTGCGGTCGATTTAAAGGCTACCACCTAGCAAGTGTGGTGTCTGGCGGTGACACCACAGTCCTCCCCCACAAATTGGCATACGGTTGTGGTATAAGGCCTCCACCCGCCGTGGGGAGGACCCCATGTTGACGTATGCGACGAGGTGGGGAGCCTAACAACAGGCGAGGCTGTGCCACCCGCACCCTGCCATTCGGACTGTGGGGAGCTAGGGAACGCCTGAAAAACTACTCCAGTGTGCAAGCCAACATGCAGTGTCTGCGCCTTTAGAGAGATAGGAGGGGCCGAAGGGTCGACCTCCATCGGGCCGGGGCACCCGACGGGTGAAGACTACATATGGTCCGGAGCGGGCAAGAGTTCCATGTCGGAGGACAACTGGTCACAGGAAGCAATTGGCGGCGCGTGACCCAGGGAGGCGCCCGACGGCGGCAGTGATGCGTCCACTGCAGGCGTCGCCGGCGGCGCATGCCATGGGGCAAAATGGAAGGCAGCGTCGGTAACACTCGGGGCTGAGGCAAACCAGTAGATGGGTCCCCGGGGCGCTGACAGGACGGCACCCTCACTGAAAGCAGACGGGGAGCGGTAGATCCCGTGCGACGACAGAGGCGCAGCTGATTGAGATGCAGGCGCACCTCACCAGGGGCCCCCAAAACCAGGTACATAGCGCGTCTGTGGCAGCCTTGAACCTCGATAGTGGCGGTAGTAGACAACGTCGCCTGGGGCAAAAGCAGGCATCTGCTGCTGCACAGGATGTACCTAAGACATCAAGATTCGATGATGGCGACCGTGGAGCAACTCAGCTGGCAAGCTACCACCTCGGGGTTGAGAGTGATACGAGGACAAAAAGAGCAATAACGCGTCCTCCCTAGAATGCGACTCTTTCAACTTCAACACCTGTGACTTGAAAGTCCTGACCAATCGTTCAGCGGCACCGTTTGACTGTCACGAAAATGGTGCATATGTCAGATGTTGAATACCATTGGCCTTGCAGAATGACTGAAATTCTGCAGACATTAATTGTGGGCCATTGTCGGAAACAATTGTGTGTGGAAGACCTTCAATGCAAAAGACAGCAGATAACGCTTGGATGGTGGCAGATGATGTCATGGAAGACATCCGGACAACAAAAGGAAAATTACTGACTGAATCTATCACAACCAACCATCGAGCATTCTAGAATGGACCAGCAAAATCGATGCGTAAGCATTGCCAAGGGAAAGTGGCTGGCCATGCAAAGAATTTCCGCGGTGGTGCTGATTATTGTTCGGCACACATCATGCAAGAAGAGCACATAGTCGTAATCGTGGCATCGATTCCGAACCAAGTACAGTGCTGACAAGCAAGTTGTTTCGTTCTCACTATATCCCAATGTCCTTGGTATAGAAGCTTTAAGACAGAGGACTGTAATGAACATGGTACCACAACCCTGGACTGATGGTCGTGCTGACGACAAGAGCGACTGTCTCGTGGAACGTGAACTGACACTGGTACAGAATCACTTGCGACTTGACGGGAGTTCCGGTGACGTCGACGCACACTATTTTTGGGACGAACACATCCACTGTTAGAGAGAGTGGCACTCTCGGCGGAGTGGAATGAATGACAAGAATGTCCATAAGCGAAGTTTCACGAGCGTGAGTATCCTTGGTTCTATTCCGATTCAGGCACGAAGCATAGGGCCTAGAATGGTTTGAAGTTTCCGATCTGAGCTTTTTCTGGCAAACAATCTGAACATGTCCTTTTTCATTACAGTAAAAGCAAGTAGCTTGGTGTGACGGGCAATTCTCACATGAAAGTTTACCAGTGCACCGTGGGCATGATTTAAGCACTGCATTTGCTTGCTGGCACGGCACACGTGGCTGCGAGCCTGGCGGCAGCGGCACGGCTGGGTGTGAGGGCTGTTTACTGCTCTGTGCAGCTCGCCCAGCAGGCCGGTTAACCTTAAACATGGCTGGCGAAGTTTCAAATGGTTCCTGAGCAAAGTCAAGTGTGTATTGCCGATCCAATATGTCCATCACTTGTTGAAGGGAGGGATTGACTAGTTTCAAAGTCTGTTCCCTTATACAAACATCAGAAACTTTCTGTGCAATTATATCATGTACCATAGTATCTGAATACGGGAGTCCACATTGACACTCAAAAGCACAATCCCTAGTAAGGCCTTGCAAGGTTGCAACCCACTCCTGATTAGTCTGACCTGCCGTACGTTTTGTACGAAAGAAGGTATACCGTTTCGCAACTACATTGACTGATTGTTTGAAATATGCTTCTAATGCAGACAAAATTTCTTCGTAGGACAGAGTCGCTAAGTCGCGTTGGGGAAATAATTTGACTATCACACGGTAGGTTTGCACACCGACGGATGACAAAAGAAAAGGCTGCCGCTTGTTACCTTGAATTCGGTAGGCGGCGAGATGGAATCCAAATTGCCGTGACCACTCTGTCCAGCTTTCCAGTGCAGCATCAACAGGTCAGATGGGCGGTGCAACTGCGTGTTGTGGCTGCGTTAGCGGTGGAGCGGCAGCTGCCGCATCGTTTTGCATTGCACATTGACCCTGGAGAAGCTGTCTAAGGGCATCCAGTAATGCCTGCATCTGCTGATTCTGTAAGCGATAAAATTTGGACAGTACATCTGGAGATTGTGACGAAGCCATTACACAACGAAATCAGGGAAGGATAGATAAGAACACCGTTTTCACTCGTCGCCAATGTTGTCTCTGCACATGAGAGCATATGTAGCCAGTGAACCATGTAATGGATCTGGGAGATTATTTTCTACCGGATTTGTCGATACCAAATTGTAAATGTTTTCTTATATTTTTGTCAGAATATTTTTTTTATTGTAATTTGCCTTATTATATGCTAATTTACTTATATTTTTGAGAGTGACAGCATATTGATTACTGTTAGTAAATGTGACGAAGAATATCAGAGAGACTGATTACAAGTGGAAGCTTGTGTGTTGTGTAAAATGTCTTTGACACTGGAGTCGTCTTTGACTGTAGTCAGTCGGCAGTGAACTCTTGGTGTGTGTTGACGGTAAAACAATGTGCAGGTCGCCATTATAAATATTTGTTAGTGAACAGAAAAAATGAATTATGTTATTACTTTTTTTATATAAACTTTAAGAAGAAACCACATTCGAAGAAATGGTATTTGAAGCACCAAAAATGAGGCAAACGCATTGAACCAGGTCATTTCTGCAGCCAACGAAACTGCATTGTGGAATCATACTTCCACTAGACAGCTGAAGCCAAGAAAAATATCGCCTTGTAAACATTTCACGGAAAAGGTACTGTCACGAAATATGCCAAATTTAAGTAAATAAAAAATAGTGAGCATATTTCAACCATCGCTAGCAAAGTCTGCTGTACACTGGGGCGAGTGCTAGGGAGTCTCTCTAGACTAGACCTGCCGTGTGGTGGCGCTCGGTCTGCAATCACTGATAGTGGCTGATTTAAAGGCTACCACCTGGGGTAATCTCCACCGTGCATCGTAAGGTGGTTTGTGGAGTATCTACGTAGATATAGATATAGATATAGATGTTGATGTAGATATAGATGTAGAGCTGTGCCATTATAGGGGAAGCGTAGCATGAACAGAGGATCTTATTTCAGGGCTTGATTAGAAAAGTTATAGCCTTGGCAAAGTAATATATCAAGAACCCTGGTAGAGGTTCTTGGTGTGGATGTTGGATGATTCAGTGGAGGGGCAGAATTGCTTGCCATGGATGCCTTGGCTGCAGAGAGAGGAATGTTTGATATGAATAGGTGATAGGTCTCAAAGTGTAAGTATGTCGGGGAAGATAGCTTTGGATTGGGAAAATGACCAGATGAATTTAAGTTGGGTGCAGTAGTTAAATTGTTCTTCATCGTGAGTCCAGGCTACAATGAGGTGCCATTCAATCCATAACAAGCAAAGTGCTCACTTTATGGGTGTTGAGAACACCTCTAATACAGGTCCCACTCGGACATGCCCCATTGTTATCCAGTATCACCCAGAGCTCCCAACACCACCCACTATCTCCTTCCATCGTCTTTCTCATCTCCATAAGGTTCTAGTCAAATCATATGACATTTCCAACTCATTGTCCTTACCCCCTAGTCCCTACACCTGAATTGGTCCCAACTGTAAAATCTGCCTCATGCACCCTCCCACTACCTCTTACTCTGGCCTCACCACTGTTAAATCCTATAATATCAAATGCTAAGCAATGTATATTATTAATAATTTTGCATAATTTTTTGTTATTTACTGATTGATTACTTTTGTAATTTACATTTGATTAGCAATCCATAAAGTTGCTCTGGAAAACTGATGTATAGAACTAGCTTTTCTCCTACAATATAGTGAATGATGATCTTCCTTTGTCATTACTTAGATAAGAGATACACTTGTACAACTGTAATCAAATGAACTCAATTCTGTTTTTTTCCCCCAGCTTGATATATTTGATGCAGCAGAAAGGTACAAACAGGAAGGAACACCTCTCATAGCTCTTGTTGGTAAAGATTATGGGTCAGGATCTTCAAGAGACTGGGCAGCTAAAGGACCTTACCTTTTGGTAAGTAAGTCAGTCAGGTCTTTACTTTCTGTGAATTAATTCCTTCTGAAATTATGTTCGGAATTTTTTGTTGGCTGTTTATGGAAGTTGGGTGTGGTAAGAGAGTTGGGGTGGCAGTCATCAAAACAAATGCGAGGTCATTTCAAGAAATTTCATTGACCAACTTTCTTTTCTGAATGCCAAAATATTCTGTTGATTCTCGCCTACATAGGGAAAAATGACCATGGTGACAAAGTAAGAGAAATTGGAGCCCACACAGAAAGATTTATGTTTTAATTGTTACCATGTGCTATTCAAGAGCGGAACAATCGAGAAATAGTCTGAAAGTATTCTACAAACCCAAAGATGTAAATGTAAACTGCAGAGTAGGCTTGTAGCTATAGATGTGAGTTAAACACTGTATACCAACCATAATGATAAAACAAATAGGTTGTGACTAATGAAGATGTGTGCTAGATCAGGACTTGAACTGAAACTTACTGATTTTTGCAAGCAGTTGTCATAACCATTACATCCTCTGAGCACATCTCCAGGCCCGACTCAAAACTTTTAGTCACTTAACGTTTCATTTCTTTACACTACCAGAGGTTTTCTTACAGGGCATTAGCACTAATGGGGAACAGATTTTGTGGAGGACTGTCTTACCCTGGTGCCACAAGAGATAAAAATCAAATGAATTAATTTTTCTGATATAGATCAATGGGAATGAAATTGGTGAAAATGTAATGCGTTAAATGGTATGAATGAAACTGCACAAAATGCTTAACCTCCAATTTAATGAGTGTATCCAACACAGTGGTGCTATTCCCAATACCGTATGAGAAAACTTCTTGTAACCTCTGGTTGTTGTGTTTGGATATCATAGGTCAAAATATGAGTGCCAAAGGCAAGTGGGAGCATTTTTAGTCTAATGAATAAGGTGACAGCAAGCAAAAAATAGTAAATCTTGGTACGAGTGTAGTATTGCACAAATCTTCATTAATGGCAACATATTCATTATTTTGCAGGCTCAGCATTTCTTGTTGCTTTCCACACATATAGTTTCAGGTCAGTTAATGATCATTAATTTCATCTTCATTGATTTCAGTGAATCTAACTTAATTATCACAGTGATATACTGAAATTGGGTAAATTTTCAGATTCGTTGTTCCATATGAGTGTAACTTAGTCGCTAAGGTGTTATAAGTGCATTTAAAAAGAGAACAAGGCAGTGTTTAATAGGAATTAGTGAATAAACACTGAGTGCCAGTTTACTGAACTTCATCTACTACTTATTTAGAAACAACAATATAATTTCCCTTTTCACATATAATTTTTATGAATTGTTCACTATTTGACAGAACTCGCATGCTTCCCCCCCCCCTCTCTCTCTCTACTGCTACATGAGTGCTCCCACTTCAATAATATACATATATTTTGAAACTAATCCTACAGTAGTCACAAAAATATGTGCAAATATGAAAAACAGAAAGTAATTTTGTCAAGTCCTTCTGCAGAAGTGTACATATTTGTAGTCACAGATGTATTTGTTTCTACACTCCTGGAAATGGAAAAAAGAACACATTGACACCGGTGTGTCAGACCCACCATACTTGCTCCGGACACTGTGAGAGGACTGTACAAGCAATGATCACACGCACGGCACAGCGGACACACCAGGAACCGCGGTGTTGGCCGTCGAATGGCGCTAGCTGCGCAGCATTTGTGCGCCGCCGCCGTCAGTGTCAGCCAGTTTGCCGTGGCATACGGAGCTCCATCGCAGTCTTTAACACTGGTAGCATGCCGCGACAGCGTGGACGTGAACCGTATGTGCAGTTGACGGACTTTGAGCGAGGGCGTATAGTGGGCATGCGGGAGGCCGGGTGGACGTACCGCCGAATTGCTCAACACGTGGGGCGTGAGGTCTCCACAGTACATCGATGTTGTCGCCAGTGGTCGGCTGAAGGTGCACGTGCCCGTCGACCTGGGACCGGACCGCAGCGATGCACGGATGCACCGTTGCTCCTGGGGTATCGGCGAGGACCATTCGCAACCGTCTCCATGAAGCTGGGCTAAGGTCCCGCACACCGTTAGGCCGTCTTCCGCTCACGCCCCAACATCGTGCAGCCCGCCTCCAGTGGTGTCGCGACAGGCGTGAATGAAGGGACGAATGGAGACGTGTCGTCTTCAGCGATGAGAGTCGCTTCAGCCTTGGTGCCAATGATGGGCGTATGCGTGTTTGGCGCCATGCAGGTGAGCGCCACAATCAGGACTGCATACGACCGAGGCACACAGGGCCAACACCCGGCATCATGGTGTGGGGAGCGATCTCCTACACTGGCCGTACACCACTGGTGATCGTCGAGGGGACACTGAATAGTGCACGGTACATCCAAACCGTCATCGAACCCATCGTTCTACCATTCCTAGACCGGCAAGGGAACTTGCTGTTCCAATAGGACAATGCACGTCCGCATGTATCCCGTGCCACCCAACGTGCTCTAGAAGGTGTAAGTCAACTACCCTGGCCAGCAAGATCTCCGGATCTGTCCCCCATTGAGCATGTTTGGGACTGGATGAAGCGTCGTCTCACGCGGTCTGCACGTCCAGCACGAACGCTGGTCCAACTGAGGCGCCAGGTGGAAATGGCATGGCAAGCCGTTCCACAGGACTACATCCAGCATCTCTACGATCGTCTCCATGGGAGAATAGCAGCCTGCATTGCTGCGAAAGGTGGATATACACTGTACTAGTGCCGACATTGTGCATGCTCTGTAGCCTGTGTCTATGTGCCTGTGGTTCTGTCAGCGTGATCATGTGATGTATCTGACCCCAGGAATGTGTCAATAAAGTTTCCCCTTCCTGGGACAATGAATTCACGGTGTTCTTATTTCAATTTCCAGGAGTGTATTAAATGTCTTAAAATGTGAAATGTGCATTCAAAGCTACATAATTTAAGGATTAAAGATAACAACTCACTGAAGAGCAAAGGCTTTGTCATTGAAAAGCACATAAACAAGGCTAAGGGCTTTACTACCTTTTTAAAGTTATAGTGCCAAAACAATGTTGCCATGCAGGTAATTTGTGTGTGTGTGTGTGTGTGTGTGTGTGGAGAGGGGGGGGGGGGAGTATTCTGTGAGCAAACAGGTACTTTATTTCTTTACATTAATTGATCATTTATGTAGTAAAGCCTCACCTAGCATAAGCTTTATCACCAGCAGTCTAAACTTTTATTCTTCTGTCGTATAATTTTTCATGTTCTAGAAAAGGAATTTATTCTAGAGTGTATGATGAACTGTAAGAAATACTACTCGTGTAAATAAGTAAAATATTATAACACAGATTTTGGAAAGGTGAAGTGTTTGTAATAATATTAAGAGTTTCAGTTATTTCTGTAATCATAATGTGATTCAGACAATATGTAAACTCAATCACAAGAAGTTCTTATTTTGAGTTTTAAATCAGTTGTGTGAACTTTGTGTCCTTAATTGTCGGTAAGGCAGAAAAGCACATCCAATAGAATTTATTTTCACGTAGCATCCATCGAAAGCATAAAAACTAAACAAGACTCCCAGACACACCCACAATGAGTCTATTAAGATTTTGAATTTTCTAATATTACTTCTTTTAGGATGAAGAAAAGGGAAAGGGCACACAAATAGCAGCTGAAACCAAAGAAAGTCACTCCAGATCTTCCATTCTCATCCCACTTCCTCAACCCAGTTAGAAAATCTAATGGTGTCACATTTGGCTGATTATGATTTAGGTGTTCTTCATTGGTAATTGTCACTTGTGGGTTTTGACAATTGATGCACAGCTTTTATAAGTTCTCTCTAATTAAATTTCTGTCTTATCGTTGGATTCTTTTCTTTTAGGGCTTGAAGGCTGTTATTGCAGAATCATATGAACGGATACATCGCTCCAACTTGGTTGGAATGGGACTTTTGCCCTTGCAGTACTTACCTGGACAAAATGCAGAGACTCTTGGCCTCACAGGAAAAGAGCTGTTCAGCATTCATATCCCTGCAGACCTGAAGCCACTGCAACAGCTGACAGTTGAGGTTGGCTATTCAGTGATTTATTGCATTGATTAGCATGTACATGTTTTAAAGATGTTGGAAACCTGTAAAGTTAGATTCACTGGCAACACACACACTTAGATGTACTTCTCAAGATTCCACTCTTAATGATATCCCTGAAACTTTCGAAACTACTTGTGGTAAGTAATGCAGAAAGTTTGTAAAGGTCACAAACATCAGAAAGAACATTTGGAAGAACTAATTAGTTTGAATGAAAACATTGTGGCACAGAATAAGAGCATCTGCTTACAACTGCTGTAACAAAACGTATTGGAAAGGGGCTGACAGACTGCTAATGAAATAATGATCTCAATCTTTCAGTACTCAGAGATAATACTTTTGTCAGGAGGAGGAGGAGGAGGAGGAGGAGGAGGAGAAGGTAAAAGTAGATGTTAAGTTTGTGATGGAGGGATGGGGAACAATGGGTAAGATATAATTTCTTCAAGGATTTGTATATTTGAGAAGTGTTTGTCATTGCATTACATACAGTTTGTACTTTTTACGAGCTCTGGCCTTGTTAAGTGTTAAATCTAGAAGTAAACTATCAGAAATACTTTCACATTATTAACAGTGTTTCATTTTGTTTAAGAGCACAGCAAAGAGACTTCAGACTTTCACATGCTTATGTGTCTTATCTATTAAGAATAATACGAATACATTACATACAGGGCTGATTTAAGGCCCAGGTGGCACAATTTGATGCTTGGGGCATCAAGCTGAGAGGGACATCTCTGGCACCACAGCTATAAGATTCCTAAATGCGATGTATCACAATCAGTAGTGGCTCTTTGGAGTGCCAAGCTGGAAGAGGCACTCAAGAGCAAGATTGTAAAGAGCGTAGTTGGTAGTGAAAAGTGAACAGAATACCTGTAATAGTAAATTTTTCAAGAGATATTTTACAGTGACATTATGTGTAATTGACTTACATTATGTGTAATTGACGTAAGTTATATAATTGGATAGAAAAGAAATCTACTCATCAAGCAGTGGCAGAACACATGCATAAAGACTGTTGTAATTGGCAAGCTTTTGGAGCCAGTGGCTCCTCTTCAGGCAGAAGGGATGAAGGGGAAGGAAGAAGGGTGAAGAGTGAAGAAAAAGAACTCGAGAGGTCTAGGGAAAGGGGTAGATTTCGTTAAAGCCACCCAAAACTGCAGATCAGGAGAGACTTATTGTATGGGATGAGAATTGACTAGGTTATAGTTGCACACAGTTATTCAGACAAGACTAGCTTATAGTCATTGTCTCAGACAGAGATGAGGTGGGACATTGCTGCTGTCTTGCTGAAGGAAATATTCCAGCATTTATCTTAAATGTTCTGTAGAATCAAATTTAATTCAAGATCAACATGTCCAGAAAGGGGTATGAATCACATTCTTCTTATATCTGTGGCTTAATGCAAGAACAACCAGTATCAAAAAATCTAATTTGTGGGAAATGAGCATTAAAATTCAGAGAATCTGCTTCAATACTGTTGATACTTCATTCTAAAGTTTCGCATTTGGTGCTTATGGTAATAAATGCTGTATTTGTGCTGTCTAAAAGTTCTCTACCACTACTCTTAATTGTAATTTTTCTGGTAGTTGTTGTCTTTGTATTGAATTAATTTCAGTAACTTTAAGACACTAGTTGTTTTTATGACGTACATTAATTACAAAATTTACATGTTTTTGCTGTTTTTAGGTACTACAATAAAATCAAGTACTTCTGTATTTAAACTTTGTGCATGTTCTACATTTCACTCTTATCCCTGTACTTTGATACAAAGAGAAACAATATTAGATAATGCTCTGTGTTACAATATTTCTTCTTGTGGAATTATCACTTTGCATATCAGTCCACTGTAGAGAAAGACTAAATAACTCTTTAAAATGCAAATAAAATGTAATTTTCATGCTGTTACATTGTTAACCATCACTTTCATCTGTTAAGAACTGTACACCAACTCCTGGAGGGTGTGGCAACTGGTAAAATGCCATTCTCTGTGGATGTGTAAGGGGCATTAATGACTGCTGATCTTTGTCCCTTTCTGCAGATAATCATATAGGTGCCATGTAAGTGTGGTACAAGTCCTCACTGGATGTTTGCCTCTTGTTGTTAGATTTATTATCTTGAATGCCTTTTGAGCACTGAAGGAAAATGTATGCTATATATTCCCAGGTGAATAACATGTGTGGGATAAGCATTTTATCTATAGCCAAAGAACTGACTATCCCAAAATCTTTTGTTTCCTATTAACATGACATTGACAAAGTAATTCCCAAAGCATAAGAAAATCATTCTGCTCTGGTTAGACTACATTTAACTGTGGTTTCCGTGGATCTAATATGATAAATTAGCCCCAATCCCTAGATATAGAAATTTTTGAATTTGTATTCATTTTTCTTTTGAGTGGAGTTGGCCTCCATGTGGGTGTAAAGAGGTTCAAGGAACTTATGTTAAAAAACCTGCAGCTTAATACTACATTGCTTTTGCTTGTGAAATACATTCATGAGCATGACTGAAAATTAATATTCCTGTTCTGGCAACTGCAGGAGTCGCCAAACATATTGACGTTAGTGACTTGTTCGTGTAATGATCACATACTGTAAAGGAGATCTCCAGTACTGTCTGTTCAATGATCTATCTTCAGACAAGATGTTGACAATTATTTAGAAATTAATTTGTGTTGAGTCCCACATCATATCTATAATTCTAAATTGGTACTTATCTTCGTTGTTTGTTGTTGGTCTCATTGTCTTTGTACCAAGAAATATTAAATGGTCAAAGGATTGTTATTCAGCTAACTTCTGATGATTATTCCAATAAATGCAGTTTCTGAACTTTAAATAGATATATTGTTTAGTATTTCCACACTCAGCACTTTTGTCTTCAGGAGTACTACAAAACAACATAAAGTCCCTTTGCAACAAGTGCCTCACAAAGAGCATCCTTACCATAATGCATTCCCACCAAGTCTCTATACTTCCCTCTCACTGAATAAGAACAGCAGTCTCTCATAGAGGTCAAAGACTTTATAACGCTATTGATGATAATTAATTGCTGGTACGACTTCAAAACAATTACTACGATATGAATATAATAGAGGGAAACATTCCACATGGGAAAAATATATCTAAAAACAAAGATGATGTGACTTACCAAACGAAAGTGCTGGAAGGTCGATAGACACACAAACAAACACAAACATACACACAAAATTCAAGCTTTCGCAACAAACGGTTGCTTCATCAGGAAAGAGGGAAGGAGAGGGAAAGACGAAAGGATGTGGGTTTTAAGGGAGAGGGTAAGGAGTCATTCCAATCCTGGGAGTGGAAAGACTTACCTTACGGGGGAAAAAAGGACAGGTATACACTCGCACACACACAGACACAAGCAGACATTTCAATGTAATTGGAAAAAAAGTGAAAAAAGTGCAAAAATTCATGGTTTTCTGGTCACAAAAACCCCCAAGGATTCTGGAGGTTGAAAACAACATACTATCAGCTATATGTGCAAGATAAAAAAAAAAAATCTTCTACCACATTTTTTGCAAATAAAGGGCCTTTTGTGTAATGCCTTTACTGGGCTAATTGACCATGTCGTCATTTGTTTGCCCTGCAACATGTTTTTTTGGTATCAATACACAGAGACATGTTCCCTAAAACAAGACACCACAATTTACGTTCTAACCAGTAACTGAATTGGAGGTACTTGAATCAATGGACAAATATGTCAGAAAATTATGTGGGGTGAAATTTCTCAACTCCTCTCTCTCCCTCCCTCTCTCTCTCTCTCTCTCTCTCTCTCTCTCTCTCTCTCTCTCTCTCTGCGTGTGCACCCCCAGTGTGCATGTATGTATGAATAGTCATGGCAGAAATAACATGAATGAAACAGCCAACTCCTACATCCAAAAAACCGATAGTATTAAGAATGAGACTTTGAAAATTTTTTGTAAGCTTGCAAAGATTAAATGTAAATCATGTAACCAACTACAGTGGTAGACCATACAAACATATTAAGTATTGAAACCTTAAATAAATGTTCACTGAAGAAAATTGGAAGCCTTTTTAAATCTCCACTTAAGTGGGAAATGTTCTGTCACCGTTTGTTCATATGAGTGTAGGTTACCTGAACAATCTTCGAAATATGTAATAGTGTATGTTTGTGTTATTACACAACAATGTCAAATCAGTACAGCTATGTAGCTTTACCACTCCAGTGTATGAAATGTTCTAGACAACTATCTCACTTTTCATATAATATAAACAAAGATCCAGTTTTTCAGTATTATTGAGTGTCTTCAAATATGGTTAATAGTTTCAATGTTCATGACTGCCTTCATGGCCTAAAACACTAAACTTACTCAGAATACAAGCTGCTTTAAGTAACTCCATGCAGTTATTACTTCAGGGTTCAATTATTGTGTTTTTTGATAGGCAACATAATTGAGTAATTTTAAGTAGCTAAGAATGACAGTATTTATAAAAGATAATGTTTCCAAAGGATTAACCAGATAGGACAATGACATAGCATAGAAACTCAATGAAGAAATGCTACACATTTGGGGTCCTATGTTTACCATAGGACATCATATACCGAGAATGTATTACACAATTTATTATTATAAGAAACTGTTAAATTTTATGACAACATTTAATTGTATTTTTCTTAAAAAAAAAAAAAAAGAAAAGAAAAACTGTAATTAGCACATGAAAAATATCTTCAGTTAAAAGTTTTCCTTGCAGTCAACAACTAAATTTGCAACCTCAGTTTAGCTAATCAGCTATTCATTAAGCTCTATGGTTTCAGTTCAGTAATGTTCCTTAACCCAAACAACTTCCTAGATTTCAGATATAGTATCAGTCTGTTACATTTGGATGTGGGTTTCCAGTACTTGTAATCGCCTTATGTAGATACCAAAGAACTTTAACTCAGCAGTTAAAAGTTCGGATCTCTCATGGTCTTAACTAAAACTAAGCCTTCTGTCTTCAACTGTGCTATTTTAAGTCTAGCATCATGTCTCTTCTTTCTTGCTTCGCCTTGGTTCTTCATTGTTTCTTTTACAACAGCTTCTCTTTCTTATGCTGAAATAGGTTAACATTCTGGGAATTCAATGTGTTCATCAATGAAAGTAGCTGGTTTTTTGTCAAATGGTATTTCATGTGGTGAAAAACCTGTGGGGATGTGTTCAATCCAGAGGGGTGTTCATGACTGCAGCTAGTCCTGCACAACCTACCACAGCTTGTCCTGCACAACCTACCAATCTCTCGCACACACCTCTCTGCAGAATTTCTGGCCAGTAGCTAAGTAGATATTAAAAAGTGTTATTTGCTACAGGTAGATCTTCTTGTGTGAAACAGTCCTTTCTCTATTTTTGAAATCAGTGCTTGTTCCTTTCCTGATAAAGTATAATTTGATATAATTAGAAAATATGTTCTCTATAACAAATATGAAAAAAGTATCACCCCCTCCCCCCAATCACCCCTCCTCTTCTTCATGGTAACAAGCTGTATACATCGATAACAACAAGTCTTACAGGTTTCTGAGGTAGTATGTTTTGCATGACCATGAAAATTTCTGTTACTTATCTTCACTTGTTGGCATCTGTCACAATTTGAAATTTGTTTCCTTACTGTTTTCAGCATGTTGTAATTTTTTTTTAAACTGCTGGTCTCCAAAGTGTCCATAGCCTTCAAGAGTATGCATAATAAATTTGTCACTGTACTGTTCTGAGCAACACAATCTGCTGTGGTCAGAGTCTAAATTCATTCTTATAAATAATATTCCCTTGTGTAATTTGTAATATTTGTCAACTTTTCTACAGCTCTTTTTACCAAAACAACATTTCACTAGTTTCCAATTATAATCATGATTCTGCTATCTACAAATGATATTGCAGAAGGTCTTAACTACCTTCTCATCTTTAACCTCTTTCAGATGCATAATCATCAGCTCTTATCTTCCTCCTCCTCCTCAATATTATTATACCCTCCTGATGGTAAATGAGACTCTATATTTGCAACTAGATTCTCAGGCTCCATAACATACTGAATTTATAGTCAAATTGTTCTAAAAATAAGATCCACCTCGCCAACCTACTGTGATACAACTTGCATACTTTCAAATAACTAAAGGCCTTGTGAGCTGAGTACATAATAATTTTGTCCTTACAAGTAGTTTCTAAATTTGGAAATGAAGTGTTGGCAGAAGCGCCAACACTGTGTTGCTATAGGAGGCCGAAATGCACGCTGTTAAAGCTCACGCAAACTCACAGGTCAGAGAAATAAGACTAGCAAACAGGAGGTAACTGGTAGAATACTTAACTTTAATCCACAATTGTAGAACATCTCTCTTGATGATACATAATTTGAATCTCAATATAAAATGCTATGGTGCCTTGCTAGGTCGTAGCAAATGACGTAGCTGAAGGCTATGCTAACTATCATCTCGGCAAATGAGAGCGTAGTTGTCAGTGATCCATCTCTGGCTAAGTTGGCTGTACAACTGGGGCGAGTGCTAGTACGTCTCACTAGACCTGCCGTGTGGCGGCGCTCGGTCTACCATCACTGACAGTGGCGACACGCGGGTCCGTCGTATACTAGCGGACCGCGGCCGATTTAAAAGCTACCACCTAGCAAGTGTGGTGTCTGGCAGTGACACCACATTCCTCCCCCGCAAATCGGCGAACGGTTGTGTTATAAGGCTTCCGCCCGCCGTGGGGAGGACCCCATGTTGACGTATGCGACGAGGTGGGGAGCCTAACAACAGGCGAGGCTTGCCACCCGCACCCAGCCATTCGGTCCGAGGGGAGCTAGGAAACGCCTGGAAACCTAGTCCAGGATGCACGCCAACATGCGGTGTACGCGTCTGTAGATAGTCAGGAGGGGCCGAAGGGTCGACCTCCATCGAGTCGGAGCACCCGACTGGCGAAGACGACAGATGGTCCAGAGCGGGCAAGAGTTCCATGGCGGAGGACAACTGGTCACGGGAAGCGATCGGCGGCGCGTGACCCAGGGAGGCGCCCGGCGGTTGCAGCAACACGTCCACTGCGGGCGGCGCCGGCGAGAGAACAGGCAGCGGCGCGTCGCCATGGGGCAAAATGGAAGGCAGTGTCGGTAACACCTGGGGATGAGGCGAGCCAGTAGATGGGTCCCCAGGGCGCTGACCGGATGGCACCGTCGCTGAAAGCAGACGGGGAGCGGAAGATCCCGTGCGACGACAGAGGCGCAGCTGATTGAGATGCCGACGCACCTCACCAGAGGCCCCCAAAACGAGATACATAGCGCGGCCGAGGCAGCGAAGAATGCGCCTTGCGAGCCAACGCCGTGAACCGCGATAGTTGCGATAGTATACAACGTCGCCAGGGGCAAAAGCAGGTGTCTGCCGCTGCACAGGAACCTTATGCGGCTGATGTAGCAAAGACATAAAGGTTCGATGAGGGCGACCATGAAGCAACTCAGCCGGCGAGCGACCATTGCGGGGCTGAGAGCGATACGAGGACAAAAAGAGCAACAACGTGTCCTCCCGAGAATGCGACTCTATCAACTTCAACATCTGTGCCTTGAAAGTCCGGACCAAACTTTCAGCGGCACCGTTGGAGTGAGGCGAATACGGCGCGGATGTCAGATGTTGAATACCATTGGCCTTGCAGAATGACTGAAATTCTGCGGACATGAATTGTGGGCCATTGTCGGAAACAATAGTCTGCGGAAGACCTTAATGCAAAAGATAGCGGACAATGCTTGGATGGTGACAGAAGACGTCGTGGAAGACATCCTGACAACAAAAGGAAAATTACTGAAGGAATCGACCACAACCAACCATCGAGCATTCCAGAATGGACCAGCAAAATCTATGTGTAAGCATTGCCAAGGGGAAGTGGCTTCTGGCCATGCAAAGAATTTCCGCGGTGGCGCGGATTGTTGTTCAGCACACGCCATGCAAGAAGAGCACATATTCGTAGTCGCAGCATCGATTCCGAACCAAGTACAGTGCTGACGAGCAAGTTGTTTCGTGCGCACTATACCCCAATGTCCTTGGTGGAGAAGCTTTAAGACAGAGGACTGTAATGAACGTGGGACCACGACCCTGGACTGATCATTATCAGAACGCAACAGCAAAACACCACGTCGTACAAAAAGTCTCTGCTTGTGAGCAAAAAATCGGCGAACCAACGGATCCTCGACCCATGACTTTGACAAGGGCCATTGCGTAGCAACAAAACGCAAAACTGTAGTATGGACAGAGTCAGCAACTGTGGCTGTAGCTACACGACGAAAATCAATCGGAAACGATTCGACCACGTCATCGGTTTCCGCATCAAGGAACATGCAAGCAAGTTCGGAAGAATCGAATGCTCTATCCTCAGCAACAGGCAAACGGGACAACGCATCGGCGTTTCCGTACTTAGCAGTGGACCGATACAAGATCCTTTTTGATCCTCGTCGCCATATGAAGTGTTCGCAGAAGCGCCAACACTGTGTTGCTATAGGAGGCCGAAATGCACACTGTTAAAGCTCACGCAAACTCACAGGTCAGAGAAATAAGACTAGCAAACAGGAGGTAACTGGTAGAATACTTAACTTTAATCCACAATTGTAGAACATCTCTCTTGATGATACATAATTTGCATCTCAATATAAAATGCTATGGCGCCTTGCTAGGTCGTAGCAAAAGACGTAGCTGAAGGCTATGCTAACTATCGTCTCGGCAAATGAGAGCGTAGTTGTCAGTGATCCATCTCTGGCTAAGTCGGCTGTACAACTGGGGTGAGTGCTAGTATGTCTCACTAGACCTGCCGTGTGGCGGCGCTCGGTCTGCCATCACTGACAGTGGCGACACGTGGGTCCGTCGTATACTAGCGGACCGCGGCCGATTTAAAAGCTACCACCTAGCAAGTGTGGTGTCTGGCGGTGACACCACAGTAAACATCCAATGTACAGGTAGCAGTTCGTTCTCGGTTACAGTGTAGATTCTTTCATGTTTTTGGAGCATCCTACTCATGAAAGCAGTTGTCTGACGTGTATCTCCCCCATTTACAGTCTTTTATTTGAAACAGATGTGCACTGAGTCCAGAATCACTAGCATCACATAATATACAAAATGGTTAGAGTAAGTCTAGTCTACACAGCAAATTACAATTCCACAAGCTTCCTGGAATTCCTTGCCACAGATCAAAACAGCGTTATTTTCAGTAAATTACACAAACTTTTTGGCATTCATAGTTTGTTTATGGTGGTATACACTATAATATCCATATGTTCCAATAAACAATCTCAATTGTTTCTTCTTTTTGCATATTTAAAACTGAGAAATGGCTTTAATTTTGTCATAGTCAGGTAATATACCTTTCTCAGTAATGCAGTGTCCCAAGAATTTAAGTTCATTAACCATGAATTGACAGTTTTCCAGTTTTAATGTCATCCCTCCTGATCACAATTTGTCCAACTATCTTTTAATAACAAATAATTGAATCCCAGCTCTTGGTTCAGAAGCAAAATGTCATCAACATATATAATTAATTTAGAAGATAATTCCTGACCTAACACCTGTTCCAAAATGGTGATGAATTCAGCTGCTGAAACCAAAGTGTACAACACAATACTGATAGCATTTACCATTGTACAAAAATGCAATGTATTTCAGAGATTTGCAATGTATTTCAGAGATTCGGGACCAAGTGGAACTTCACGAAATCCAGAGGTTAAATCGAAGCTTGTCATCAGCTTAATACACTCAGACTTGTGTAATAACTCATTTATTTACTCAGGATGATCATTTTCTCTTGTATAAATGTTTTATTTTCTCTTTTAAGAAGTCTGAACTGTAAAATCGAACACCTCCATTATGTTTTGCTGTAGTTACCAAAGGATTATTATAATCACTACTACTTCCTCTTAGTTATGCCATGCCTTCCCTTAGTTATGCCATGCCCTTCCACCTTTTGGAACTTTTTTTCAACAACTGGTCTCCTTGTGATTGGTACAGCACGCGGTTTTTTAAAGAAAGATTCATGAGGTTTCAATTTTAGTACACATTCGGAATTCTTCACACTTCCTGATACATCACAGAACACCTCTCAGTAGTCCCATAACAAATTATCATCATTGTAGCCACACAGTTTCAGATACCTTTTCCTCGGTTATTTTCATTAACCCCTTCTCTTCAACTTCTAGTTCTAAATGTACCTCTATCACGTAACTTTCCTGTTCCACTAATGCTAACCTGTCCATTTTTTTTCACAACTGCCTCCCTTATTGTCACATATAATGTTTTCCCTCTCCATTCAAGAGATGCACTAAGTTATGTAAACAATCAGTCCCCAAAATAAATTCTTCACGTATTCTGAAAGTACTAAGCGATCATGCTCAAATTCTACACCCTAAATTTCAAATACCAGTGAAGTTTGCTATCTCACCTACTTACTGCTTCTACCAGTAGCCCTTCTAATCCTAATTCCTATCACTGGCTTCTCCGTAGAATTCTTGTTGTGTCTGATTTCAGTAGTTAAAGCTTCCAATATTCTAGAAACTCTGGTGCCTGAATCCACTAAAGCTTCCAGTTTCCTGTTTTTACACGAGTGTATGGATTTCCTATTTCATCACTTGTCTTTGTATTAATGTCTTCGTGTAGTAAGTGCTTTTTGACTGCACTGAAATTCATATCTCTGCTATTCTCAATGCTCTTGTTTCTAAGATCACTTGCCATGTTTATATCAGCATCGTCATTGCTACTTGTATTGTAGTGGTCATTACAAAAGTTCCCTAAAAACACAATTCACTCATCCCTACCTTCCCTTCAATGATTCATAAATTCTATTGCAGTTAACTGTCCACCAATTAGCGTAAACTCTTTGCCCAAGATTGCCAACTTTTTCCAAGTGTGTCACTAAGTAACTATTCCCCCGCATTTACCCAACATGTGCACAGAAAACTTTAATTACTAACTTCAGGATTTAGAATAAAAGGCTGGCTAGGCATCTCACATACATATTTGTTCTGAACATTTGTAATGGCCAGTTCATGAGCATTATTGGTATTTACTCACAGAACAGATTCAGACAGTTAATCTGCAACTTCCTTTTCATTTCTACCTACCCCTGTCAACTTAATAACATAGACTCCTCTTGCTCCTCATCTAACAGCCATCCTCCAGTCAAACAAAATAATCCACATTCTCATTTTCATTGCCCTAATTTCTCCCTCAACACCACCACAAACATTAGTTGCATCTTCATGTACCATACATTTCTCATGCTCCTTATCTTTTACTATTTCTTTGCATTCCAAAAAGCTCTCACAAATATTTAAACTATCATCAGCAGTCTCATTTGGATTTCCTCCCATGTCAACACCATAAAAGTTTACTAAATCACCTCCTTGTAGTTCAGGTTTTTAGTTCCTATTGTATTTTGTCCTTAACCCTGTCTTGCCAAAAATTACCCCAAAATTTTGATCTACTCTTACTTACTTCTTACTTACTTAATGTGGTGCTCTCATGTAATTACCTCCCTGTTGTTGCATTATTTTATGTAGCAATTTATTACCCTTATTGCCACGTATTGAAATAATTATCCTTCCCCCTCTTATTGAGGACATTCAGCAGAGTGTCCTTTAGGCTAACTGTCCAGAAATTTTAGCACCCTGATTGAAAAGTTGAGGGTTGAGGTGGATATCAGATCTCTTAGTGGTCATATTTCTGGATTTCTATGATCATCATCATCTTTGTTGTCGTCATCATCATCATCCCTCCCATCATAATTTTTGTTTTCCCAATTTTGATTATAATCCCCTTGTCTGAAATGATTTGTACCCAAACACTTTCTATATTTCTTTGAAATGCTCTGTCCAACACATCTCTATGTAACGTATCTATCCAATTATAAGACAATTGTTTTTTTCCCAAGTTTGTCATTTGAAAAGCACAGGGTCATCTTACATTCTCAGATTAAACTATTGCTGCTGAGGCCAACATTTTTATGGTGACATTTTTACATTGAAACTTTATCCATTGAGGTGTCATACAAATTTATTTTGGAGAATTCTGAAGGATAAGGCTTAGTGAACAATACCTGCATTTGAATAGGCTCAACATTTTCCAATATGCCGAAGTGCTCAGTACAGTCTCAATCTTGATTGAATGATCTCGTGACATTTGACTCGCACACACAAATGACTCGTTGCTCATGAAAGCCAAGTATTCTGGTTAGACTCTTGTCTAAAATACAACTTTAACTTGTCACATATACTCACAGATAACATCATCAGCATGAAAGAATTGGGCTACTAAAGTAGATAGATAGAGGGTGCTTTGATAGAGATGCAATAAGTAACTTCAACTCAGGAATATATAAGCTTTTATAATTCCTACCCAAAAGTAGAGAATGAGTGTTTTCAGAAAAAGACTACACAAATAAAAAGTTTTAAGTGCTCTATTCCATTGAGCAAATTGGAAAAAACTGGGTAGTTCTTCAGTAGGCTCTTGCTGTCTGTGGATGAACTTAACATGTGAGTGGGGAAAATAATGTAGGGCAAGAAATGATACCATGGAGAGACTGCAGTTTGCAGACTGCAGAAAAAGAACTACAAAGAAAGCATACCACTCTGATGCCAAAGTGAATACAAAGTTTTACATTTATTTACCATTTGTGGATGATGCATATTTACTTAAGCTTTTCTGATTAACTGCAAGAATCATAAATTTGAACTTGTACTAGAGGTATTAGGTACTGTTACCCGTTATTCCACAACTGAAAATAAACAGCCACAACCTTAACTAACAAATTTTTCAGTAGTGTTACATTCTAATGTTTCTGTGCTAGTGACTTCACTTAGTTGTCAAACACCAATCAACTCTGTACCTTACATAAATGAATTTGCGAGACTTCTCTTGCCCATTAGGATCTTCCACACATTAGAAATAGCCAACTGCTCTTAAACTTTTCTTGAAACTCTGTATTTCTTCTGAGCAGTGCAAACTGTGATGTGTTACAAAAATTTACTGAATGTAAGCTCTGCTAACACCTAGTCGTAGCTAATTACAACAGACCTATGACATGATTTAGCATTAGTGCACCAGTATTAACACTATATCACATCTGGCATATACACCTATATGGGAAGCAGCAAGAGTTCATTGCAACGGAATAGTTGAGGTTCAGGGAGAGGTGGTATCTAGGGAAAATAGGACACAAAAAGTTGGAG
Organism: Schistocerca cancellata; assembly: GCF_023864275.1. Classification (NCBI taxonomy): domain Eukaryota; kingdom Metazoa; phylum Arthropoda; class Insecta; order Orthoptera; family Acrididae; genus Schistocerca; species Schistocerca cancellata. The sequence goes on from NC_064630.1 coordinate 196,875,526, forward strand.
AATAGGTATACAGTGTGTGACGAAGCAAGCCGGATATTTTACTTCCCCTCCTGTTTTGCCATCTGCTTTCTATAAAATTCATTTTTTTTTTCATTTTTGAACTAATTACCATCAAAATACGTGAGTATAATCTGAATTTTCATAAAAGAGAAATGTTGGCCCTTAGTTTTAAAGAATATAACACCAGGTCTAATTTTGTGATTCGTTTTATGTATGTAATTGATTTTCTAATTTATTTCGATTATGCCTAGTTTGTATTTTTCATTATAGGGTGAAATCAGTAATTGTTTCATAACTTAAATTCTGTTGTTGACTTGTAAACAAATATAAATTCTGTACTAATTGTAAACATTTGGAGGAACAACTAATAGTTCATATTAAAGGATCTATTTGGCTCTATTCAAAAACATGTTAGCAAAGCCAGCTCTTTATTAATTCCAAAGTAATTTCCAGTTTCTTCAAAAGTATTGTTTGCTTAACTATATTTGTTAATTTCATGATTTAAACAAATAATACAGCTTACTCCTTGAAATAGAAGAAACTGTTAAAAAGATGCAATTTTTTGATTTATGCAGTTACTCTAATGAGAAGTTTTAATTGTAATTTCTGTAAATTACACATTGACCAATGTGTAGTTTCAGAACCTGTGATGATATATAAGGGACCGATTTTTGGTCCCAAGACAGTCAGTCCAAGGCTGAGTTTCAGACAAGAAATCTGTGTTGGTTAGAACAACAACAATGCATCAACTTAAACATGAAATAAGTGGTACACCAATAGGCCATGTGTTAAAGCAATGACAGTGTCTGTTCAATTTATTTGAAAGACTGTGAAATGTGTGGTTAAGTTTTTACTGCTTGTAGATGTTACAACTGTAAACTATTGTAGCAGTATGTTGATGTTTGCATGCAAACTATTAATGAGGCTTATCAAAAGTTAAGCAATAGAGCACTGGCCATATGACTGTGTATATCACAGCCACAAGGAGGTCACTCTTATGCACGTATGGCAAGTTTTGGCTAAAATAGAGAGAACAAGAGAAATTAGAATGCAGAGAAAATAAAGTTAGTTGACCCATAACTGGTCTATATTTTGGACAAAGAGGAGCAAGTGAAATGTTGTTGTGCTTCATTTCAAAGACTGGTTTGCTGCAGCTCTCCATGCTACTTCCCATGTTACTCTATCCTGTGCAGTTTCTTTGTCTCTGGGTAACTATTGCAACCTACATCCTTCTGAATCTGCTTAGTGTCTTCATCTCCTGGTCTCCCTCTACAATTTTTACCAGTACCTCCTCATTAGTTACATGATCTACCCATCTAATCTTCAGTGTTCTTCTGTAGCACCACATTTCAAAAGCTTCTATCCTCTTCTTGTCTAAACTGTTTATTGCCATTGTTTCACTTCCATTGATGGCTACACTCCGTACAAATACTTTCAAAAAAGACTTCCTGGCTTTTAAATCTGTACTCGATGTTAAGAAATTTCTCTTCTTCAGAAATGCATTCCTTGCCATCGCCAATCTACATTTTATATCCTCTCTACTTCGACCATCATCAGTTATTTTGCTGCCAAAATAGCAAAACTCCTTTACTACTTTACGTGTCTCATTTCCTAATCTAATTCCCTCAGCATCACCTGATTTAATTTGACTTCATTCCATTTGGCTTTTGTTGATATTTGTCTTATATCCTCCTTTTGTGACACTGTTCATTCCGTTCAGCTGCTCTTCCAAGCCCTTTGCTGTCTCCGACAGAATTACAATGTCACCGACAAACCTCAAGGTTCTTATTTCTCTGGATTTTAATTCCTATTCCAAATTTTTCTTTTGTTTCCTTTACTGCTTTCTCAATGTACTGATTGAATAACATCGGAGATAAGTTAGGTACAACTCTGTCTCATTGCCTTTCCAACCACTGCTTCTCTTTCGTGCCCTTCGACTGTTACAACTGTCATCTGGTGTCTGTAAAAATTATAAATAGCCTTTCGCTTCCTGTATTTTACTCCTGACACCTTCTGAATTTGAAAGAGAGTATTCCAGGCAATATTGTCAAATGCTTTCTCTATGTCTACAAATGCTATAAATGTATATTTGTCTTTCCTTAACCTCTCTTGTAAGATAAGTTGTAGGGTCAGATCTGCTTTCTTTGGGATTGGAGTTATTATATTCTTCTTGGAGTCTGAGGGTATTTGGCCTGTCTCATACATCTTGCTCACTCGATGGAAGAGTTTTGTCATGGCTGGCTCTGCTAAGGCTAACAGTGGTTCTAACAGAATGTTGTCTACTCCCGGGGCCTTGTTTCAATGGTCTTTCAGTGCTCTATCAAACTTTTTATGCAATATTGTAACTCCCATTTCATCTTCATCCATGTCCTCTTCAATTTCCATAATATTGCCCTCAAGTACATCGCCCTTGTATAAACCCTCTATATACTCCTTCGGCCTTTCTGCTTTCCCTACTTTGTGAAATATTGTAGGTTATACCTAGTTATTGTTGGTTGTGCACGGTCAGGCTGTTCAGTTAATGTGGATATTATCTTACAATAGGGTTTACTATGTGGGTTATAATTTAGCAATAGCCTTTTTGTTGGGTGGGGCAAGAAAATGTAGTGAAGAACTGCTCAGCCACACCGGCCAGCAGAGAAAGAGGATTAAGAAGCAAGTGGCACAAAGTTAATGGTTTGAGGGGATCGTCTAGCAAAATTCATACCACAGAGGAATGCAAATAATGGCGTGAATTAAGATAAGTACTCTTCATTCAATGAAAACAAAATGGTAATGACTCTGGTTTGTGCCAGCATAGCACAATATGATCAAGGAGGACATCAATTGAGTTTTAAAATTACCAGCATTTTTTTCTGACCTTCACCTAGTTTTTCAGTATTGCTGTGTAATTCCCGTCAGCTGATAAAGCAATTTACAAGTGAATATGAATGATATTTGAAGGCAGTATTTTTTATCTTTTTTAAATTTGTTGTGTACAGAACTGACAAGTTTTGCAACTATTGTAGGTTGATGGTAGCCGCAGTTTCCAGGTTATAACAAGATTTGATACTGAGGTAGATCTCACATACTTCAGACATGGTGGCATTCTAAATTATATGATACGGAAGATGGTAAATTGAGTGACTCGCTGTGAAAGTTACACTCGAATATAAGGTAAGAATACTAGTATAGGAATTAATTTATAAGCTGTTCTGAATATATTAATAAATTTATTGTGTTATTTTAAAATGCATTGTGATAAATTATCAGACAATATTGTGATAATAGGACTTTGTAATTCCAGATATCAAGCTGCACTATAATTTAAATATTACTTACAGTGCCAATAATGTGTGCGTGAAATTGGACATTAGGTTAGACTGAAGTTACAACCTATACTATAGTGGGATATTTTGTAACCATGTGGGTTCCCTCTTCTCCTGATTTTATGTCATTATTCCTTTCATTTACAAACCACTACAAATTGCTGTTTATCAAATGGTGAAAGACGGAGTCAGATATAAAATGTGACATAAACAGTAGCCTTCAGAACAAAGAGACCATCATCTAGCAAAAGTGTATTTCCTCTCTTCTTGACTCCTTATTTTTATACTTTGTCTGCAGATAATCTTATTTCATCTTTTGCTAGCTAATGGAGATCCAGATTGTGAAAGATACCATTTGTGCTTTCCACTCTCCTCAGGTCTCGGATATTGCCATAAAAATATTCTTACACCTCAGATCTGTCAACAGTATCTTAACTTCAACATCTACCAGTTTTAGGCACTATTAAGCATTCACACATTTGAAAGCCAAAGTAATTCTATTTTGTTGTTTTTCTTTTAAAGTGCATTCGCAATCCTACAATGTGGGAGTCTGGCAGTTGGTAAATACAATTAGAGGCAATGAGTGGCTGAAGTTTATACTCATGCTTGTTGGGTGCAATATTCAGATCCTCAGACATGTGTAGATAACCTCGCTCTTTTTTCAGTCTCAGTGGAAACAGTGATGAGACAGAATTGCTGAAAGGACAAGTTGAAAAAGCAAGCTACTAAATCATCTTCGAGAAAATCAAACAGTGGGAAATCCAGGATTGAATAATGACGATATTATGAAGAGGATATATTGCTACACACTATACAGGGGAGATGTTGAGTTGCAGACATCATCATCATCATAATCATCATTTAAGACTGATTATGCCTTTCAGCGTTCAGTCTGGAGCATAGCCCCCCTTATACAGTTCCTCCATGATCCCCTATTCAGTGCTAACTTTGGTGCCTCTTCTGATGTTAAACCTATTACTTCAAAATCATTTTTAACCGAATCCAGGTACCTTCTCCTCGGTCTGCCCCGACTCTTCCTACCCTCTACTGCTGAATCCATGAGTCTCTTGGGTAACCTTGCTTCTCCCATGCGTGTAACATGACCCCACCATCTAAGCCTGTTCACCCTGACTGCTACATCTATAGAGTTCATTCCCAGTTTTTCTTTGATTTCCTCATTGTGGACATCCTCCTGCCATTGTTCCCATCTACTAGTCCCAGCAATCATCCTAGCTACTTTCATATCCATAACCTCAACCTTGTTGATAAGGTAGCCTGAATCTCCACCCAGCTTTCGCTCCCATACAACAAAGTTGGTCGAAAGATTGAACGGTGCACAGATAACTTAGTCTTGGTACTGACTTCCTTCTTGCAGAAGAGAGTAGATCGTAGCTGAGCGCTCACTGCATTAGCTTTGCTACACCTCGCTTCCAGTTCTTTCACTATGTTGCCATCCTGTGAGAATATGCATCCTAAGTACTTGAAACCGTCCACCTGTTCTAACTTTGTTCCTCCTATTTGGCACTCAATCCGTTAATATTTCTTTCCCACTGACATTACTTTCGTTTTGGAGATGCTAATCTTCATACCATAGTCCTTACATTTCTGATCTAGCTCTGAAATATTACTCTGCAAACTTTCAATCGAATCTGCCATCACAACTAAGTCATCCGCATATGCAAGACTGCTTATTTTGTGTTCACATATCTTAATCTCACCCAGCCAGTCTATGTCTTCAACATATGATCCATAAATAATATGAACAACAGTGGAGACAGGTTGCAGCCTTGTCTTACCCCTGAAACTACTCTGAACCATGAACTCAATTTACCGTCAACTCTAACTGCTGCCTGACTATCCATGTAAAGAACTTTAATTGCTTGCAAAAGTTTGCCTCCTATTCCATAATCTTGTAGAACAGACAATAACTTCCTCCTAGGAACCCGGTCATATGCCTTTTCTAGATCTATAAAGCATAGATACAATTCCCTGTTCCACTCATAACACTTCTCCATTATTTGTCGTAAGCTAAAGATCTGGTCCTGACAACCTCTAAGAGGCCTAAACCCACACTGATTTTCATCCAATTGGTCCTCAACTAATACTCGCACTTTCCTTTCAACAATACCTGAGAAGATTTTACCCACAACGCTGATTAAAGAGATACCTCTGTAGTTGTTACAATCTTTTCTGTTTCCATGTTTAAAGATTGGTGTGATTACTGCTTTTGTCCAGTCTGATGGAACCTGTCCCGACTCCCAGGCCGTTTCAATTATCCTGTGTAGCCATTTAAGACCTGACATTCCACTGTATTTGATGAGTTCCGACTTAATTTCATCCACCCCAGCCGCTTTATTGCACTGCAATCTGTTGACCATTTTTTCCACTTCCTCAAATGTGATCCTATTTCCATCATCATTCCTATCCCATTGTACCTCGAAATCTGAAACATTACTGATCACATTTTCACCTACATTGAGCAACTCTTCAAAATATTCCCTCCATCTGCCCAAGGCATCCACAGGATTCACCAGCAGTTTTCCTGACCTGTCCAAAATACTTGTCATTTCCTTCTTACCACCCTTTCGAAGACTGCTAATTACACTCCAGAATGGTTTTCCAGCAGCTTCACCCATAGTTTCCAACCTGTTTCCAAAGTCTTCCCACGATTTCTTCTTGGATGCTGCAATTATCTGTTTGGCTTTGTTTCTTTCTTCAACATAACTTTCTCTGTCTACCTGGGTTCTGGTATGTAGCCATTTTTGATACGCATTCTTTTTCCTTTTACAGGCTGCCTTGACTGTATCATTCCACCAAGCTGTTTGCTTCATCCTACTTTTACACACTACTGTTCCAAGACATTCCTTAGCCACTTCTAGTACTGTGTCCCTGTACCTTGTCCATTCCTTTTCCAATGACTGTAATTGACTACATTCAACTAACTGGTACCTTTCTGAGATCGCTGTTATGTACTTGTGCCTGATTTCCTTATCCTGAAGTTTCTCCACTCTTATCCTCCTACATATGGACCTGACCTCCTGCACTTTCGGCCTCACAATACCAATTTCACTGCAGATTAAATAATGATCAGTGTCATCAAAGAATCCCCTGAATACACGTGTGTCCCTCACAGCCTTCCTGAATTCCTGATCTGTTATTATATAGTCAATGACAGATCTGGTTCCCTGCCTTCCCAAGTATACCGGTGAATGTTCTTATGTTTAAAAAAGGAGTTTGTGATTACTAAGCCCATACTGGCACAGAAATCCAAGAGTTGTTTCCCGTTCCTGTTGGCCTCCATATCCTCTCCAAATTTACCCATAACCTTTTCATACCCTTCTGTTCGATTTCCAATCCTGGCGTTAAAATCACCCATGAGCAGAACACTGTCCTTGTCCTTTACTCTAACAACTACATCACTGAGTGCCTCATAAAAACTATCCATCTTATCTTGATCTGTCCCTTCACAATGCGAATATACTGACACAATCCTAATTTTCTTGCTAGACACTGTCAAATCTATCCACATCAGTCATTCGTTTACATACCTTATTGCAACTACGCTGGGTTCCATTTCTTTCCTGATGTAAAGCCCTACACCCCATTGTGTTATTCCTGCTTTGACTCCTGACAGGTAGACCTTGTATTCTCCCACTTCCTCTTCTTTCTCACCCCTTACCCGAATGTCACTGTTCAATCCCGTCTCTGGCCATCCTGATTTAGGTTTTCCGTGATTTCCCTAAATCGTTTCAGGCAAATGCCGGGATGGTTCCTTTGAAAGGGCACGGCCGATTTCCTTCCCAATCCTTCCCTAACCCGAGCTTTCGCTCAGTCTCTAATGACCTCGTTGTCGACGGGACGTTAAACACTAACCACCACCACCGAATGTCACTAACAGCTAAAACGTCCAGCCCCATCTTACTTGCAGCCTCTGCCAGCTCTACCTTCTTCCCAGAGTAGCCCCCATTGATATTAATAGCTCCCCATCTCATTACCATTTGTTTGCCAAGTTGTATCTTAGGAGTCCCTGGTTTGTCAGTTAGAGGTGGGACTCCGTCACCTCCAAAGGTCCGAGGCATTTTGCTCTGATTGTTGCCAGCATCATATTTAAAGTACCAGGGAAGCAGGTTGCTAGCCTTGCTTGCCCCGAGTCCCATTGGGTTTTACCCCTAACGGCTGAGGGACTAACCGGTGGATTTGGTAGTCTTTGCCGTATGAGCACAAAGGTGACCACGACTCAGAATATGTCCGAGATGCCCAGCCTTATTCCGAAGTAACTGGTATCCCGACTGTCGGGACCACTTACTTGGCCACTCATATGTTGCCCGTGGTTCATGAACTAGGACATGACTACAGGAACCCACACCATGAACCACAGACAGGCACAACAAAAATACTGCTAAACATGTAAGTGTTCACCAAAAAGGGCTTCTTCTAAAGTAGACAAAAACGACACACACACATTCATGCAAGCAAAAATTGCACACACATGACCACTATCTGTGGCCAAATTGTAAGCAATTGCACATGATGGGAGAAGCAGTCTGGTTGGTGGGTGGTAAGGAAGAGCCTGGGGTGGTGAGCGGGAGGGTTAGCAGGATAGGGATGGGGGACAGTAAAGTTCTACTTGTGGGAGCATGCTGAGACATGGTGAAGACAGACTAAATCAGCTATGTGCAGTCAGAACGTTAGATGGGGTGGCAGGGTTGAAAAGGAGAGAGGTAGAGGAAAGGAAAAAAAAGTGTGGATGCATTGGTGGAATGGAAGGCTGTGTAGGTGAGTGAAGGACAGGGACTAACAAAGGTAGAGGCCAGGGGGATTACGAGAATGTAGGATATGTTGCAGGAGATTTCCCTCCTGCACGGTTCAGTCAAACTAGTGTTCATAGGAAGGATCCAAATGGTGTAGGCTATGAAGCAGTATCTGAAGTGAAGAACTTTGTGTTGCACAGTATGCTGAGTAACTGATTTGTCCAGCTGTCTCTTGGACACAGTTTGTCAATGGCAATTCATGCAGACAGACAGCTTGTTGGCTGTCGTGCCCACACAGAACTCAGCATAGTGGTTGCAACTTATTTTGTAGATCACATGATTGCTTCTACAGGCAGCCTTGCCTTTGATGAGAGAGTTGATGCTTGTGACTGGACTGGAACACATGATGTTGGGAGTATGCATGGGACAGGTCTTGTATCTAGGTCTATTTCAGAGATATGAGCCATTTTGGAAAGGATGGGAAGTCGGAGTGGAGTAGAGATGGTTGAGGATATTGTATAGGTTTAGTGGGCAGCGGATTACCGTTGTGGGAGGGAAGAGGAGGATAGTGTGTAGGACATTCCTCATTACAGGGCACGATGAGAGGCAGTCGAACGCCTGATGGAGAATGTGATTCAGTTGCTCTAGATCTGGGTGGTACTGAATCAAGAGGGAAATGCTGCTTTGTGAATGGCAGCTGTTGAAATGGAGATATTGTTGGTGGTTAGTAGGTTTGATATGGACAGAAATACTGATGATATGTCTAACTTTCCGACTGTACCTAGTTGGCCTACCTTTCCTTCACTATGTCCCTGTGTGCTTGCACAAGCAGCACTTTACTCTCCCCCAACCCTGCTGTCCCTCCGCCTGTCTGCCCCAGCCCCCTCCTTACCCCCACCACTCGTATCTCTTCTCCTATCATGGGTAGTTGGTTGCAGTCTGGCCTCAGTGGCAAGAGACAGTGGTCATATTTGTGAGAGTTGTGCTTGCAGGAATGTGTGTGTGTTGTCCACTTCCGAATGCTTACATGTTTAAAAGGCCTCTTTTTCTGTACTACGACTCGGCATCTCCTCTGCTCTTCTGTAAGGTGACTAGCAATCTATCCTTTTTCATGGTATTGTCGTTTTTTGAGAAAATGAAATTTCTGATAAATATTAGGGTAGCCCCCAAGATACTGAAAACTAAATATGGAAAAATGGAAAGGACTGACAAATTGAAGTATGTAGGAGAAGTAATTGAACATTTCAGAGAAAGAACCCATTAAAGCAAGAGTTAATACGAGGGCAGTTCAATAAGTAATGCAACACATTTTTTTTCTCGGCCAATTTTGGTTGAAAAAACCGGAAATTTCTTGTGGAATATTTTCAAACATTCCCGCTTCATCTCGTATAGTTTCATTTACTTCCGACAGGTGGCAGCGCTGTACGGAGCTGTTAAAATGGCGTATGTAACGGATGTGTGTTGCAAACAACGGGCAGTGATCGAGTTTCTTTTGGCGGAAAACCAGGGCATCTCAGATATTCATAGGCACTTGCAGAATGTCTACGGTGATCTGGCAGTGGACAAAAGCACGGTGAGTCGTTGGGCAAAGCGTGTGTCATCATCGCCGCAAGGTCAAGCAAGACTGTCTGATCTCCCGCGTGCGGGCCAGCCGTGCACAGCTGTGACTCCTGCAATGGCGGAGCGTGCGAACACACTCGTTCGAGATGGTCGACGGATCACCATCAAACAACTCAGTGCTCAACTTGACATCTCTGTTGGTAGTGCTGTCACAAGTGTTCACCAGTTGGGATATTCAAAGGTTTGTTCCCGCTGGGTCCCTCGTTGTCTAACCGAACACCATAAAGAGCAAAGGAGAACCATCTGTGCGGAATTGCTTGCTCGTCATGTGGCTGAGGGTGACAATTTCTTGTCAAAGATTGTTACAGGCGATGAAACATGGGTTCATCACTTCGAACCTGAAACAAAACGGCAATCAATGGAGTGGCGCCACACCCACTCCCCTACCAAGAAAAAGTTTAAAGCCATACCCTCAGCCGGTAAAGTCATGGTTACAGTCTGAAGGGGTTATTCTGTTCGATGTCCTTCCCCATGGTCAAACGATCAACTCTGAAGTGTATTGTGCTACTCTTCAGAAATTGAAGAAACGACTTCAGCGTGTTTGTAGGCACAAAAATCTGAACGAACTTCTTCTTCATGCCAACGCAAGACCTCACACAAGTCTTCGCACCCGAGAGGAGCTCACAAAACTTCAGTGGACTGTTCTTCCTCATGCACCCTACAGCCCCGATCTCGCACCGTCGGATTTCCATATGTTTGGCCCAATGAAGGACGCAATCCGTGGGAGGCACTACGCGGATGATGAAGAAGTTATTGATGCAGTACGACGTTGGCTCCGACATCGACCAGTGGAATGGTACCGTGCAGGCATACAGGCCCTCATTTCAAGGTGGCGTAAGGCCGTAGCATTGAATGGAGATTACGTTGAAAAATAGTGTTGTGTAGCTAAAAGATTGGGGAATAACCTGGTGTATTTCAATGCTGAATAAAACAACCCCTGTTTCAGAAAAAAAATTTGTTGCATTACTTATTGAACTGCCCTCGTAAGATAAAAATAGCATATTAACTCGCTAAGGTTGCTTGTAATAAATCAGTATACCTCAATGCAAAAGTTTGACACTGTTCTGCTTATTCCTCGTAGAAGCATTTAATGCAGCAGAATTTTTGACTCTTAAAGAAGGCAATGATGGAAGCACTGGAAATTGCAAAGAAAAAGATTCAGAGGAAAGTTTTGGGACCAGTTGAAGAGCAAACACGATACAATACATGTCATAATAGTGAACTTTGAACACGCACACACACACACACACACACACACACACACACACACACACACGCACACGCACACGCACACTGGAAAAACTACAGATATACTTAGGAAAAGAAGAATAGCTTCCTATGGGCACATTCAAAGGACACATCCCAGCAAACTGACAAAAAAGCTGTTCACTTATTTCAGCAAATTAAAAATGGGTAAAACATGATGTAAATAAATTGAAAGGGGCATAGATGAACTCCAAATTACTCCACAATATTTTGAGGAATGACTGCCATTCAGAGAGAAACTGGGATGTTCCAAAGGTTTCCAGGAAAAACCAAGGAAGGCTATTGGATCCACTTGGGCAGAAGAAGACAGACACCAAGAAACGCGAAGTGAGATGTGGAAAAAAAGAAAGGAGAACAGTTGAAATAAAAGTATCCATAGTGGCTTGTATGTATAAGAAAAGGAAGATAAAAAGTAACGTTTGTATGAGGAACAATATCAGAAAAAGTGAAGCTACGAGGTGGAATCCAAAATTTGCGGGACTGGTGCTGCCATCTGGAAGTAGGAGTAGTAGATCTTTGCACTGCTATGTGGCAAGAACTGCATATCTGATGAGTCAGTGTGCGGAGTGGCATTCAGCTGGGGGGACATGTTTCCATAATACTCTGTGTTTGGTGTGTGGTGATTTTACAGTGGCTCTGCAAACATAACAGTGCGTGTGTATCAAATTCTGTGTGAATCTTGGGAAAAGTGCTACAAAGGCCCTTGCAATGATTCAACAAGTGTTTGGGGGACAGAGCATGAGCTGTGTGTGTGTGTGTGTGTGTGTGTGTGTGTGGCATGCTCAGTTCAGGGCCAGCTGCAAAGACATCGAACACGATGCTCACACTGGAAGGCCCATTAGCCGCACAACGCCAGACGTTGTTCGTGCAGATAGACGTCAAACTATTCAAGACCTTGCGGATGAAGTGGGTATTGGTTGTGGGACATGTCAGTGAATATTGACTGATGAATTGGGCATGCGTCGTATCACCACAGAATTTATGCCAAGGATCATGACTGCCGATCAGATGGCACAGCATGTTGAAGTGTGCACGGACCTTTGTCAGACCGCATCTGATGATCCAATCTTCTTGTGACGAATTATCACCAGCGACGAGAGATGGATTTACGGTTATGACCCAAAGACAAAGCAACAAGTGTCCCAGTGGAAGAGTCCGAGCTCTCCAAGACCCAAAAAAGCGAGACAGGTGAAGAGCAAAGTAAAGAGCATGATCATCATTTTCTTTGATACCGAGGGAACTGTGCACAAAGAATTTCTCCCACCCAACCAAACAGTGAATTCTGCATACTACTGTGACGTTTTCCGACGGCTCCATGAAAACGTGCGGCAACAATGGCCCAAACTTTGGCATCAAGGGAACTGACTGCTGCATCACGACAACACGCCCTGTCACACATGGCGTAAATGGTGAGAAATTGCTTTCCAAGCACATACACAAGCTTCAGGACAAAGTTGGTAGTTCATACATTTTGATAGAAAAACACAGGATTACAGTTTTCTCGTGTGAATTTTTTTTCTATCTAGTTTTTTAGTTCATAAGTACACTCTAATGTTTTTATGTCTACATAAGCAGTTTAGCAGAAGTAGGAAAGCAATTACAAGACTTGGACGTATGTTATACACACGTGTATGACCCCAAAACTGCAAACAAGAAATATATCTTAACTTTAAATCATAAAACTCGGAAGGGATAAACACTCCCTTGCTCAGTATGTGGAGGGTCTCACCAAGGCCTTCACAGACAGGCACTGTCCTCCATACCTAGTCTGCAAACATATCTCCCATGCCATTTCCCCCCACATCCACAATCCTCCCACTACTCCAAGAACCAGCCACAAAAATGTGTCCCATTCATCACCCAGAGCCATCCCAGACTGGAACAACTTAACCATATCTTTTGTCAAGGGTTTGATTACCTATCATGATGCCCTGAAATGAGGGACAACCTACCCAAGGTCCTTCCCACCCCTTCTAAAGTGGTGATCCGTCACCAAGCCAACCTCCACAACATCCTATTCCATCCCTATGCCAATCTCATCCCCAACCCATTGCCACAAGGATCACATATCTGTGGAATACCCAGCTGCAAACACTTCCCAATCAACCCACCCAGCACTTCCTATTAAGGTCTTGTCACAGGTTTATCGTAACCCATCAGGGTCAGGGCCACCTGTGAAAGCAGCCATGAAATTTACCAGCTCTGCTGCAATCATTGCACAGCTTTTTACGAATGTTTAATACAACCAATACAAAAGAGTTACATGTTTGCACCTGTTACTGTCATTCAAAGTAGTCACCAGCATTGTGTAGAACCATTGCCACCGATGTGGAAGACGTAGTATACCGTTAGCGGATCCTGTTCTGTCGATGGAGCGAATGGAGCAGTCTAAAGTTGTGGTGATTCTCATGTATGACTATGATGGTGTTATCCTAACGCATTACATTCCTCCATAACAGACAGTCAGTGCACAGTATTACTGTTCGTTTTTGGAGAATCATCTGTGACTAGCTTTGCAAAGAATCAGCGACACTTTCTGTGCAACCCACCCATCATTTTGCACAGCAATGCATGGGCACGTACAGCGCAAGCTGTGGCTGCTCTGTTCGGTCAGTGGAACTGGGAAGTACTGCACCATCCACTATACTCCCTGGACTTAAGTCCTTGTGATTTGATTCCGAAGATGAAGGAACCACTTTGTGGCATTTGCTTCAGAACTGTTCCAGAGATTCGACCAGCAGTAGACCGCTCCATTTGCAGCATCAACAGAACAGGCTCTGCTAACGGTATACTACACCTTTCACATCGCTGGCAACAGGTTCTACACATTGCTGGTGGCTACTTTGACTTCACAGTAACAGGTGCAAACATGTAACTCTTCTGTATTGGTTGTGAATAAATTTAAGTTCCAACCTTTGTATATTGGTATGACTACCAACTACCAACTGAAAGGTCATCACTAAACTGTGGGCAAGAGCAGAGTAGACCATCCTGTGACTCAACATGCAGCTGAACATAATATTCTTTATTTAAGTGACTGCTTCACTACTCAAGCCATCTCTGTCATCCCCTCCATCAGCAGCTTTTCTGAACTGCACGGATGGGAGTTACCCTTACAACACATTCTCTACTCCCGTAATTATCCCAGCCTCAACCTACGGTAACATGGTGACCCACACACTCCACCCAACAGTTTCCACCCCCTCTGTCATACCATCTGCTTCCCATTATCATCTCCTAGTCTCTTTGTTTTCTGCCCTCCGCCAGTGCACCTGCCCATCTTTAGGTAAAGATGGGCTCCTCTCCCTTTTGCTCCTTTTCCATGCCTTCCTTCCCCAAAACCTCCTGATGCTGCACCTGTGGGCTTTCTAGTTCCTGCCCTATCTGTCGGACTGTGTTCCTCTATATCCCCCACCTGAACACTACTATCCCTCCCCCTTCCCCGCCCCCACCAGATTCCTTCTTGCATCCCTCATGATAATTGCATTCCGGCCCAAGACGCTGGAGATGGTGGTCGTGTGTGCGTGAGATGTGCTTGCCAGTATGTGTGAATGGTGTCTCTCTTTTACTGATGAAGGCTGTGACCAAAAGCTTTATGTAAGTGCCTTTAATTGTGCCTATATGCAACTTGACATGTTTTCTTTACAGTAAGTAGCAATATGTCTTTTTCTATGTTGTTGATATTTCTGCGTGGAGTTTCCAGTGAGATAATCATCTTTTATAAAACAATGGAAACTCCAGGTTGGAATATCTACAATTTTATGAAAATGATAAATTGCTACTCTTTGTAAAGATGTCACGTTGAGCTGCAGATAGTCATAATGAAAAGGCAGTTACATGTAGGGTGAAGCCGTGATGATTTTGGGTGTGGAGAATGTGTTTCAAGGATAACTATCACCTTCACAGTTCTTAAAGATTTGTGGTGGAACTCTTCTGAACTGCATTGATTAGAGCTGTCCTTAACAACACACTCTCCACTCCCAAAATTATCCCGGCATCAATCTAAGTAACTTACTGTTCCCACATCCCCCTCCACACACACATACACCAAACTGTTTCCACTCCATCTGTCCTATCATATCCTCCTAATTCACATCCCCTCACACTCATTGTGCTCTGCTCTCTGCCACCATACCCACCAGTCTTTCCCCCTCCTCTTGTGCTCCTCTTTCCTGCTCCCCACCCCACCCCCTCCCTCCCACCCTCCCCCACAGCCTTCCAATGCTGCATCTGGCAGCTTTGTCCTGCTGCCATCTAGTCCTTGCACACTCCCGCCTACAGTGCTCTTCTCTCCATCTACCGTACCGTGCTATCCCTCCCCCTTCCCTGCCCCACTCTGCACTGCTGCTTTCATTCAACAAGACAGTTGCATTTTGGTTGGAGTGGTCATGTGTGCATGTTTTCATTTCTGCAGAAGACTGGCTGAAAGCTCGATGTGTAACAGTTATTTCATTGTGCTTGTCTGCAATGCAATATGTCATTGTTATGTTGGGTAGCAATCTATCCTTTTCATAATATTGTTACTTTTTATAAATGCCATAATGAAGTTAAATGTGTTTGGATATGGTGTTACATAATAATAAATAATTGTATGGGACATGACAAAGAGTGGAATCTGCTCTTAAATTTATGGTGTGCTGTTAGGTCCCATCCTAAGCTGCACTGGAAATAGTTATATCCTGAAAGAAGTGCAAAAATTGTGTAATAGTTATAACTGCTTGTAAATAATTCCAGCCATTTTTCATCAGTTGCCAATTTAGTTACGTTTATCATATACATGTTGAATGAAAAAATTCATAAGTATCGTGAAGATTCAAGAGAATGCCAGGTCACAGAATATCCGGAACTGAAAGCCAAATGGGAAATGAGATTTTGGAAGACCTTGAAAAAGATTGGAGTGATTTTGTTTGTGCTTTTGGAACAGGCAACAGTCTAATGCTTGAAAGGAAGATGATGATGTACATGATAAACATAATTGTCATTGTAGTAAAACAAGAAATGTTTGTATCTCTTTGGATTTCTGTTCAGAATCTTGGAGGACGAACATTACATTTCTGTTTGCCAACTTTTTATTACATTTGATCTAAAATTAAACTTCACAGAGGTGTTAAACAGACCTTTGTTGTTAGCATATCATTAGTTCCATTGTTTTTAGGATTCTCACAACATTTAGTACATATCATAAACAATTATTCAAACTGCACCAGTGTAAGCTGTGACAGTACCTAATGGTTAAGGCCAAGTAGTTGTTTTCCAAACGGCAGTCCATATGAACAAACCAGTTGAGTCTCTACCTGTGTTTATTCTTATTATAGGTATTTGGGCTATGCACAAACCTGTTAAAAATGAATAGCTCACTGTAGTCATAGGGTTGAGCCAGTCAACTAGAGGACTGAATCGTGCACATTATAGCAAGCAGGCCTCCCTGCTTCTTCAAGAACTCGACATATAGGGTCAGAATCGCTCCTTGAGCCACAGAAAAGTCCCATTCCCCACTTGATTCTTGTAGTGTTCAGCTACTGTCTGCTTTCATGCCCCACAGTTAATTCGCTGCATATAATAACCTGGAGATGTGATCCTGCAGTCAAATAGTCATTGCATTGGCTAGAACTGTGAGTTTATAAAATAAACAGAAATACAAAATACATGTTAAAGACATATTATAATACCATTGGCTTTCAGATTAAAGTTAAGTGAATAAAATAATCTGTTCTAATGTCTGTAATTCATGTAGATGACAGAGAATCATGTTGAATAATATTTATTCAAGAAAGGCATCTCAAATAAATGGGAAGTTTTCCCTATGATATTCAATTTAAATACGGGCAGAAAATGCAGTAAGGTTATGTTGAGAGCACTATAAGAATGTCAACAATATCTCCAAACTAAATTGTTGTCAAAGATACGTGAAACCTAAGTTCACTTTGTGATGACAATACATGAAATATTCATTGGCTCAAAACAGTTCAGAGTTCAATATGATGCTTCATAAACTGACACATGTGATACAGTGAACCATAACTCATACTCTGTCTATCCTCCTATTCTGGAGCATATTCAGACCTCTCGAAGCATAAAGTCCCTTCAAAAGTTAAAGTGTGGTAGCAGCCTTTCACCATCCAAAATCAGTCAACTAGAGGACTGAATCAGCACATGCACATTATAGCAAGCAGGCCTGCCTGCCTTCTTCAAGAACTCGACATATAGGGTCAGAATCGCTCCTTGAGCCACAGAAAAGTCCCATTCCCCACTTGATTCTTGCAGTGTTCAGCTACTGTCTGCTTTTCCATTGGCTGCAGGCTGACCCCACCAAAAATACATCATTCTTAAGCTCTACAGACACGATTTGACACGACAACTTCCCGAACTGAACTAATATATTACAACAATATTTACATAAAGAAAAGTCAAACAGTTGGTTACATTCAGATCATGTACAATAAATATAAGTAATAGTTGACTCATAAATAAATAAGCCAGTTTTGTTGTGCAAGTGCGCTCATGATAAATGACAATGAATTTTCATTTAATATTGTTTAAACAATTATTTATGCCTTCTTGACATATGTGTCATATGGTTCTCTTTTTCAGCGTAGTTTCTGCTAACACAAGTGATTGACCATTTTTAAATTACACAAGTTTATAGCACTTGCAGTCAACATTCAAGTAAAGTTACTGGAAAAATGGTAAATTGTTCATTAAATAACTACACAAGTATGACAATATGTGAAGTTTTCATATTATATTCATTTGCTGTATAATTGTGGAGATTACGAGGTTCTGACAAACATTTGTGTAATGAAAAGACAAAAAAATTCAATAAATTCAGAAATAAAATAGATGCAGATAGTGGCTTTCAGAGATGATAGCTACAGTGCAATGCTATTATCTGAGATATTGTATGTATAGATCACATGAATAACTTGAGTCATTAACTCAGAGATTCAGTGTGAAAATGTTCATTCACTATGAAATATTAACTTCTGCAGTTCTAAAGATATTGAAATACTGTTGTTTCATTGGATGCGCATCATTTTCTCAAAATTGCAGATGATTTACTTTAACACTTGAGTGTAAATTATTATAGATTCTCAAAGAACAGTAAGAAGCAGTCATTCAGCTTGTCTGACACTCTGCCATTTCTTGGTGCATTGACTCCTGCATAAAAGGCCATGCAAGTGACAGCCGTCCAGATTCCTGTCTTAGGGATTTACCCATTTCTGGTGATACTGCTTGTCTTTGTACCTAGTTGGCTGGAAACAGTCGTATAACTGCGCTAGCCGCAGCACACCCTGAGCTCTGAGCCCACTACCTTTCAGCCATACAACAATTTCACGTTACCTTGTACCTATTCTGGGCTGCCAAATTGCTCGTCTACATATGCATAACATTACACACCTTCACTTACGGGGCCAAGTTAGTGAGCTAAAGTGCCACATTGTGGCACTAAATTTGACATTCTTAAATAACATAATAAATACATACATAACACAGTAGAATGTACTACTTGCTTGTCAGAACAGTAGTGTAAGTTTTTGAATGTCCATCCTTCTGATTGATGGTCTGCATGACCTCAGCCATTCAGTTACACAATAAAATTAAACACCTGCAGCTGTCATTTTGATGTTATTTTATAGGGGGTGTTCAAAAATAAATGAGCCGGAGGCATAATTACAAAAACCGGTACTTGTATATTAGAAATATTGACCCTGGCTGTTGAGACACTTGTCCCACTGTGACACAAGGTGGTGAATGGCTGTCTCATAAAATTCTTGGGGCGGTGATGTTAACCAGTTCCGCATGTACAGCTGAACGTCGTCATCTTCTTTGACCAAGATGGCCCTCTTCTGATTCACTTCTTGCAGTATGGGACAACAGTGAATGCCCAGCGTTACTTTGCAAACCTTGACCACACTTAGCCAAGCAATCAAATCAAAATGACCGGGCAGTCTCACCCATGGGGTCATTCTGCTCCACGACAATGAAAAGCCTCATACGGCCAACAGTCATGGCATTCCCACAGAAATTCAAATGGGAGGTTCTCGGCCACCCTCCTTACAGTCTGGACTTCTCTCCCTGTGATTACGCCATTTTTGGTCCCCTTAAAAAGGCTCTGAGGGGAAAAAGATTCACTTCAGACGGTAACGTCCAGCTGTACATGCAGAACTGGTTAACATCGCAGCCCCAGGAATTTTATGAGACAGCCATTCACCGCCTTGTTTCACAGTGGGACAAGTGTCTCAATAGACAGGGTCAATACTCTAAGATACAGGTACTGGTTTCGGTAATTATGCCTCCGGCTCATTTCTTTTTGAACACCCCTTATACTGTACTGCAACCAGTTTTGGTGATTCGAAACAACATCTTCAAGCCTTAAATGGCACTGAAGAGGTGAATGATCACGTATACAACGGGAGTTCTCCCCCTCAGCATCAGTTAAGACCTGAAGATGGTGTACTGGCTGCAGGCATTTCATTTTATTATGGGACAGTATAAGTTTCTTTCTGGTGGTGTATGAAACAGCATTTACTGCCTAGGATATGTCATAACACCTTATCAGCATGCATTTACTAAACACAAATTATAAAAATTATGACATACTAATTAAATGCCCAAATAAACACCTAATTTTTGTGTAAGTTAGTTTGACATTGTCCACAGTTTTTAGCACTTCTGTTATCATGTGATGGCATGTTTTTGCTTTGACCACACCGTAGCACTTCATCATCACCAAGACAACACACGATCAGTGTCCTGATGTCGAAGTATAGATGGTTCACTTCCAGCCACCTCTACAAAATTTTGTGGCCCCTTGACCATTTACAGTATCGAACATGGATCAATCCGCAGTCTCTGTCAATGCTGAAGGATGATACCTGTCAAAATACTACTGTTGTGTGGTTAGCAGTAATCATATGACTTCCTGAATCCCCACTTAACGCCCTCTTCAGTGGATTTGATACATTCACAAATGGGATAGCAAGCAAAAACTGATTCATAGGTTAGGCTAAAAACTAGATACAGCTCAACATTTCAAACACTCTGTCCATGTTCCCACTAGAAAACACGATCTTTGTGCTATGAAATTTGTTCGATGCCATAAATCAATTAACATTTTATCATTTCTCTACAATTTTGCACATAATTAGAAACTAAAAGCAGTATTATCTTGTGCAGTAATGCCCTTTTAACTTTCTTTGCAACTTAGCAGATGGCTGGATCATACATTCAGCAATTGTTCACACATATTTGCACTGCAATACCATTTAACCCCAGAATTTTACATATATAAATCTATTCAAAGCCCTTCAAAAATGATACATTATATACTGGCAGGGGTAAAGCTGTGAGTACCGGGCATGAGTCGTGCTTCGGTAGCTCAGTTGGTAGAGCACTTGCCCGCGAAAGGCAAAGGTCCCAAGTTCGAGTCTCGGTCGGGCACACAGTTTTAATCTGCCAGGAAGTTTCATGATACATTATATAATTAACCTTTGTAATATACCCTCAAAAACTTAGCTTATGCTTTGCAAGAAACACCATGTTCTACTCTCACAAACAGTTGAAATTTAATGAGGTCTGATGACCTCAAATGGTTCAAATGGCTCTGAGCACTATGGGACTTAACATCTATGGTCATCAGTCCCCTAGAACTTAGAACTACTTAAACCTAACTAACCTAAGGACAGCACACAACACCCAGCCATCACGAGGCAGAGAAAATCCCTGACCCCGCCGGGAATCGAACCCAGGAACCCGGGCGTGGGAAGCGAGAACGCTACCGCACGACCACGAGATGCGGGCTCTGATGACCTCCACACACCAAATTTTATGCAAGCAATAATTACAAATAAACTATATACATCATCCAGAAAAATGCATCTGAAATATTATAAGTAACACATTTAAATAACCCAATGAAATTTCCCCCCCCCCCCCCCCCCCCAAATTTATGTACAATACAATTTGTATTTCTCACCTACATATATAACTAGATTATCAACTACATGTATAACTAGATTAATTAAATTCTGCTGATCTCTGTGCACCAAGAGTTGTAAAGTCAATGTTGGCTCTCTCCTTGCACTAAGTTGTGCCTCCACACTTCATCACCTACATCTTAAGTTCACCAAATTATCCCTTACACAAAACAGAAATAACCCAAAAATTCTTGAAACTACACATCAAAATAGACTTATTTGCACATTTATATTAATACCCATACCATTTGTATTTTACATGGTGCAACTCTGCCACTGTTGCCTCTTCCATTATCTGTCTCACCAAAGTGAGTCTTTTCTGCTTTTTCAGCCACTCAGAATTCAAGCCCTCTTTCCTCCTTCAAGATACATACAAATTTTGTGACAACTGATGGAACACCAGTTTCAGATTCAAGAAATGCACACTTCTTTTCTTTATCAGTATTGTTTATTTCACTTACAGGGCACATTTTTATTTTTGCTTCTCAATAGACACTGCCCCATCAAAAGATTATTTTCAATATTCCTACCTTTCTCGTCCATATCTATTGTACACTTCATCACATCAGACCAACCCTCAATTTCATTATCAACATCAAACAATTCCGTAAATACTTCCTTTGTCCTGGTTTTGTCTTTCCTCCATTCAGGACCTCTTTTTGCTTTATACTTCTTCCGTGCCCACCAGCAAGGCAGTAATGTCTTCAATATTTTTCCGTACCATCTCCAGTCATTCATAGATATTCACCTTTTTACTTGCCCTACCATTCACAACTAACATTGTCCCCTAAACAAATACTTTCCTCACTATCCACTTCTATATTCTCTCGATCCTCCTCTAAATTATCTGTAGGCTTTAAATTGCCCTCAGAATCCTTCATTTCATCATCCTCAAAGCGTTCATGCACTGTTCCCCTCCTCTGAAGTAGTGGTGTCACTAGCTGCAACATTCTTACAATTAGCCACACAACTTAAACATGGTCTCTCTAAAACAAATCATCACTTATTTCCACCAAAACACTACAAACTTCTATGACAATTAACACCATTAACATCCTCTGATAGCTCATAAGCTTTTTTACTTAAAATATCCATTAAATCCATTGATTTTTATAGAATTCACCATAAATAACTCTGTCAACGTCTGCCAATGCACCGTATAAATTGCTGCTACTAAATCATTCCACATTTGAAATCACAGTATACTTGAACCTGCACCCAACTCGGAACCACTTTTGTCTTCATTACTTTTTCTCTGCTCTCAGGTGCTTCCACCACTTTTTACATTAATATGCCATCTAACACATTTTCACATTCATCCTTCCACAACATTCATAATTCATGCTTTCATCAGCACCCATCATTGCACTTCCATCGGTGGAAATAAATGCACAATTTCTGTCCTCTGAGATATCTAGATCTGTAGCTTCAACCTTCGCAACTTAAGCACTAAAATATCACCTTTACCTCTCTTAACAATATTTCACCCACATCCGCCGATATGTAATAAAAATCACCACCAGCTGACAAAACTGTTGCTATGCCGCCTTCAGAAATTCTTTCACATAGTTCCATTGATACACCACAAAATTCATCATCCAGCAGAAGAGCCAACAGCTTCACTGCTTTCACATGTAGCTTTACCTATTTTCTCCAATACAAAATCATCTACATCACTTTCACTTACATTACTTTAATTATTGCTACTGACTAGTGCCTCATCAGAATTCGTCATACATTCCACCTCCAACAAATTCAGATGCACCTCTTCCTCTCTTCTGATAAGTTTTCCACCAAACATAGATTCATTCCATCAGTAACTTCCCTTTCACAAAATAAATTTTTCAGCCCACGTCATTAGCAACCCCCTTTATACATTTTACAATATTTTTTGCACCCTCTTTATCTGCAATGTTTAAAATTATTCCTTGTTTTATTCTTATAACTTCCATGTCCAACATTTGTAGCTTGTTTGTCAAATTTTTGACCCACAGAATTTTTAAAATAACATGTCCTGGTTTATTGTGCCATCTCTGGACCGGAGATGCGGTGAGTTCTAGTTTCTCGACCTTGTACTCTGGTGTTGCATTCTGTGAGTCTCCTTTCTTCTTGGTTTTGATTTCCATTATGAAAGTTCCCATTTCCACTTCCCCGTTTAAAATTATTATGACGGTGATTTATTTCTGTTATGATTATTACACTTATTGCGCATATAACTATTGTTCCCGTACTGGTACCCATTTCCCTCTCAACTGTTCCCATTTTGTGGCTTGAATTTAAATGGCTGTTCAAGTTTCTCAGTAATATCTGAAAACTCGTCAGTAGAATTTGTTGGACTGTGGACAAGGTTTATTGCAAAAATTATGGTAAGTGTCTCTTTCATTCACCCATCCACTACCACCTACTCAAGCCCCACCACTTACATGCAGCATGTAAGATAGGACCATATGAGAAGCTTCTCATTTCATTTACCAGCAAGCATGTGTACATTTGCATCATTTTTCCCATCAAAATAATCAGTTACTGAACACATGACTGAACACACTTTGTCTACTTAGCTTCCATCGAGTACCCAGTTGATGAACATGCTTTGTGGCATGACTCAAAAGACCTTAGTTTCTGCTATACCCATTGTTAAGTACCCCGGCATGCCACAAATGGGAATGCTCTCCCCGACGTATATCTCATCTCAGCAATTGCATTGATTCAAACTATTTTAGTCTGTTACCTGCTTCTCACAACCTATTTCCTTCCATTGGTGTTGATTAGAATTTTTATTAATATATATATATTATTATTTTACTGTATTTATTACAAGTTTTTTTCCTTATACGAGGGTTGGAACTTAAATAGTGGGAACTATTTATTCACAACTGATACAAAAGAGTTACATATTTGCACCTGTTACTGTCCTTCAAAGTAGACACCAGCGTTGTGCAGAACCCATTGCCAGCTTTGTGGAAGCCATAGTATACCTTTAGCAGAGCCGGTTCTGTTGATGGTGTGAATGAAGTGGTCTACTGCCAGTCGAATCTCTGGAACAGTTGTGAAGCGAATGCCACGAGGTGGTTCCTTCATATTCGGAATCAAATCAGTCACAAGTACTTAAGTCCGGGGAGCATGATGGATGGCACAGTACGTCCCAGTACCATCGACCAAACAGAGCAGCCACAGCTTGTGCTCTATGCGACCACGCATTGTCATGCAAAATGATGGATGGGTTGCGCAGAAATTGTCGCCGCTTCTTTTGCAAAGCTGGTTGCAGGTGATCCTCCAAAAATGAACAATAATATGACTTAAGTCCTTGAGACTTTGATTTGATCCTGAAGATGAGGGAACCACTCCGTGGCATTCGCTTCAGAGCTGTTCCAGATTTGAAAGACATTAGACCGCTCCATTAGCACCATCAACAGAACAGGCTTTGCTAACGGTATATTATGCCTTCCACATCGCTGGCAACAGGTTCTATACAACGCTGGTGACTACTTTGAAGGACTGCAAACATGTAACTCTTCTGTATCGCCAGTGGATAAATAGTTGCCACTATTTAAGTTCCTAATCTAATCTAACCCTCTTATACCCGTCTTCACTTAAAACTCAGGTGTATTGTCTTTGAAGTGAAGGTTGCGCAGTGCTTGCTTCTCTCTCTGACAATTTTTTTGTTCATCTTTCCTCCTCAGACCAAGTGTAATGCTCTCCACATGTATCCTAAATGTCCAACCTTTTCAACAATTCTATTTTCCCTTTTTTGGTCCAGAAGGAACCTATGTGCAGAGTGATATTGTTAATGTGACTACTGATAGATTGCTGTACTCTTTGTATTCTGTGTGAATACCATGTCATACTTCTGCTCCTTTCAGGTGGTTTAAATACAGGTAGTTTAAAGTTGTCCAACTTACCTGTAATGATCGTGACGATTAATCACTTGCTCTTTCTTCTTATAGTAATAAGAAAATTACGTCAGTTAATGAATCCATATTAATAACATGTTTTTGTTACAGGTCTATATTTGCATCAAAATGGTACTTCATTACTGAATTGAGGAATATTTTGTTTTCATTGTTTACAATAAAATTGGTATAAAGGGTTCATTAATTGGGACTGAATCGTATGTACTCTGGAATAAGTGATTATGTGAGTGACAATTCTCAGAGTTAAAACAGGAGAACAAAGGTTCATTTATTGCATTAGTTGTGGGCCAGTTTTGCATTAAATGATGATTTTATACCTTTTTATTTTTGTATTTGAGAAATACATATTTTAAGACTGATTTTATTGATGTAGACAATAATACCTACTTCATTCTCAGGATTTTGTTATAACTGATGTGTATCATTAAAACAGAACCTGTATGTATATGAAAAAATATTTGTGTTGAAAGAAATAAGCTGAAAGAAGGTGCCCTGCTTCATATGAATCATTTACAACACAGTTTTAAGAAAATGTATATTTGTTACAAAAAAATAAAATTGTTATCACTATTTGAGAAAACTTTCTATTTTGAATTCAATTTGTTTGTCACAGTTAGAATAGTGAAAATCTTGTTACCATCTGCATATTTCCTATATTCCTAAATTGATGCAGTTTCCATTTGAGCAGTGGCCACTATTAAATGGGTACATCTCAAAATCATTGATGCCATACGTTTATTATTATGTAATAGATGTTATGTAATTCCTTTGTGTGATAGGAAAGCATTCTTCGGAAATTTGTTTCAGGATGAAGATGTACTTCTTGATAGTAATATCTTTGACTGAGTGACTGTGCTGTGATTTCGTGTGCACAAAAGAATAGTAGTTTTCTGCAAATATTTAAAGTTGTTTTGTAATTCATACATGCATTACCTTTTTGTTTAGCTGTGTAATTGGAGATTTCTTTTTCTGACTTGTATTTTTCAAAGTATCGTTTGAATTTTATATAGCATATACATGTCTCCCAGAGATCAAAATAATTGCACAGAAGCGTGTTTTTACATGCGACACGATAACTGTGAACACCATGTACTAAATATTTCAGTATATGGTTATAGTTTACTTTTATTAGTTGGCCCATGTTTCAGCATTGTTCGTAAACAGACCTGAATGTAAAGTGTTTCACCTGCCAGAGAAAAGTTAGCTCTGGGATGCAGTGCACCTTTTGGCTTCATTGTGGGGGGGGGGGGGGGGGGGGTGGAGATGTAATGGTGAGGGCAGTGATGATGTGAGTGAGGATCTGGAATGGTATTGTATGTATAGCTGAACACAAAGGATAAATTAGGGCCCTTAAGCCAGAGATTTGCAATCTTAGAAAAGAATTGGGAACGTTAAGGAAGGAGGAGAGTAAACAGAAGAGGGCAGTGATAGCAGGAAACTGGGGCCACAGCAAGAGAACAATATTTGACAATTTTGTCATTGGCACTTCTGTTATGTAAGGAAGAAT
Source organism: Schistocerca cancellata (assembly GCF_023864275.1). Lineage (NCBI taxonomy): Eukaryota > Metazoa > Arthropoda > Insecta > Orthoptera > Acrididae > Schistocerca > Schistocerca cancellata. The sequence goes on from NC_064630.1 coordinate 196,901,866, forward strand.
CTCCAATAGATGTAAGTGTTGCCAAAGCTAAGCAGGCTTTCAATAAGAAAGCAATGGTTTCAGAGAAAGTAGGAAATAGGAGGTAAGTCTGCTGTTAGGTGGTGGTTATGGAGTAGGTGTGGGCCCATTCTTGCAGGAAGAATTTGGAAACTAGTACCAGGTCACTAATTTCTTCAAGCCAAGTATGTCTCAGTCCAGTTGTAGAGAAAATAAAATCTTTCTGCAAAGATTTTGGAAAAGATTATTGTATTGTTATAATGAGTGGAGCAAGAAACAGTGTTGGCAAGGACCAGGTTTACAGTATCAGGAGTGACCTGATAAAGAAAGCTGCAGCAATGAACCACAAAGATGTTGAACATACGCTTGTTTTAAGATGATATAGTCAACCCCAGTTGAACAGCTCTTTGAATCACATTTACATGATGTTAGATTAACTGCTTTTGTCAGGTATGGAAGTTAAAAATAGATATGGTGTTTTTTGGCAGATGGGATTTTACAAGGCATGACCTATATTCAACATGAATGGGAAAAGAGAACTGGCTGGATTGCTAGCGGAATGTTTACAAAGGAACACGGATACACCTCTGCATATCCCTCTAGTTACTGCTGTGAGCGCAACATCTTTTTAAGGTAAACTTTGATTTCAGGCTATTGGTATTAAAAAAGTAAATATAACTGAAAATGTTGAGAGTAAAATATGTAAAGATAAAAAGGAGATCAAAGTACACCTATTACATCAAAATATTAGGGGTTAAACAATAAAATCAATTAACTTATCATTTATTTAAATGAATTCAGCATGAAAATTGTGTAATTTGACCACTGAAACAGGAATTCTGAATACGGGTGCATATAACTTAGCATCCAGCTACTGCCGGTCAAGTATTGAGAATGGAGGTTTTGTCACTTACAGTAAGACAGTGATATGCATAGTATCCATCTGTTTTCAAACCAGTGGATCCTTTTCATTCAACAAACTGAAGCAGTATTTGGGACACGCTCAGATTACTAGTACAATGGTCGCTGGTCTCATGCGGGACCTAGTCATTAATTAAACAAGATAAGAAGTTCGTGCATGAATATTTGTAGCTGTTGCATGTTTCAGAATATGTATTTAATGTGCTTATTGCAAACAGTAAGGCACACCATCCTCTCTTAAGACCTAGCAGGACACTACAGTGCATGGAGCGATGGCCACATTGGTTAATATGTAATTGTTGGCAAAAGATTAAGGGGCAGACCACAAAATATATAGATGAGAGACAATATGAATAGCAGTCTTCCTGCAGCTGCATAATATATGAATGTATTGTTGGTAATTGAAGAAAAATCTCTCGTGGGAATGTCATGTTATCCCTCACATTGAGTTGATTTTGGTGGTCGTATCTAATTATATCATTTTATATGTACAAAGATTTCACACAGGAATTAGTGAAATACAATTTAAAGAGAGTTAATTATTTCAGTAATGATAATTAGTTATTGTTCTCATATGCATAATATTGGAAGACTTGAGATTTTTGTCTGTACTTCAAAATAAAGAACAACTTTGCTTTGGGAGAGACATTTCCTTAGATTTCACCAATCTTAGAAAGGCAGTGCATGTGTTTTTGAGTCTGCATTTCTATAACAGCATATGCAGTTGACCTAATGAATTGCTTTTGTAGGAGGTATTAAAATTACCTTGAAGCACAATATATGTGTTTATATGGTTGTCTTGGTAATCATCGTACAACAAAGATCTCTGGTGACAGATTAACTACATCAGAGTGTTGCAGCACTGTTGAAATCACTTAAAACTGGAAGACTACTCCATAATTAACTTAATCAAATTGGAGATGGATGCGTTTATTGTAAACAAGAAGTTGTATAAAGATGTCAGCCCAGAATGTTAAAGAACGATACTTAAATTTCACTACGCTGAACAGTGAAAAATAACCAAATGTCACTACATTATATAGTTGAAATACAGTCATAACCAAACAGAGCTGCTCCATTTTGAGCCATCCCTTGTCCATAGTCTTTCAGGATGGTTTCAAAGGTGTACAATGAATGAGGTGATTTGCATCATTCACATACTTACAGAAACACAATCCATCTGACCAAATAGCATGTTTGCATCATTGTCCCATCATGTGCTGTTGGGTCTCTTTTTGCCCACAGTAATTGGGCAACTTCGTAGACATGTGTCGGAGGCTCTGTAACATGCACCTCTGTTCCAAATATCCATTGTACTCTGTTTCCCTGTAAAGCATTTGGTTAGAAGTATTAATACTAGTAGTAATAGTAGCAGCCATTTTTAAGGTTAGTGTATATAACAGTGCAGGGCCTGTAGCCCGATCAGAGATAATATATTACAAGTTAAAAAAATTAGTGGGAAAAAGGAACAGAATTGGGAAAATGTTATAAAAGAGTATTGCATAAAAAATTAAAATGATTTGAATATTACCATAATGGTAATGGTTCATTGGAAAAGCCATCATGTGAATGATTACATGTAGTTTAGAGGTCCAAAACTGAGTGTAAAATGGAAGGCATAGGTTTTCTGCATGCATATATAAATAAGGAAACTCGCTGACCAGGTGAGTTGTGTTACATTATATATTTGCTGTCTAACGTTTTTTGGACGACACGAGATAGTGTGGTAGTGGGTTGCAAGGCACACACGCCTCTCAATTCAGTTAACTTGCACATTCTATGTAGCCGATTCTCTTCTCTGGGTAATCGTCTACATCAATCTCCCAAAAGCTGCTGCTTTGAAGACTAAGGTGGTTAAAGGAATTTATTAAAATACTTCTCTATCCTTGAAATAATTTTGTTACTCGTAAAATACTTTTCAGTTCGATCACTGTATATTTTCAACTTTCACAGACAAGCTAACTTATTTCTTAAACGTTAGACTCATTTACACATATTCAAGTAGCATACATGAGCCTTGTTTTGTTCATAGCCAAGACATGAAGTAATTCAAAAGTCTCTAGTCTCAAGCGAGTTCAATACATAATGTGCATAGCAATCTATATTCAATTGTTCATTAGTCATTTTTACAACCACCACAGACACTAACACATCAAAGAATATGACATAATTATTCATTGAGTTCTCCTCACGTCTTCTGTGGTGCTGGCGGCTGACAGTTGTCGTCGTCGGTGACTCGCGCCTCCTACAGTCTTCTAATAACAAACTTCCGACCTGCACATAGAAATAGGTGGATCGGTAAAAACGTTCTCATTCTCCCGTACTCGTACCTAAAATATTGGGTGTTCGACGGTTGAAGGCTGAGTATTTCTAGAACTTACACTGAAATTCTTGAGGCACTACATATCCCTCCCCTTAGCTTGAACTTGTGATATTTTATACATATTCATTATGTGCAATAATATTACACAAGCTTATTCTTTATCTTTTAATAGTACCTCTCTTTACTAATAACAGTGCATATTTTACCACAATTACAAAATGTGAGCCTTTCAATCCATATTGGAGTTAGCTCTTTTCAATCTACAAAAAAAAAAAAAAAAAAAAGGAAAAGAAAAAAAAAAATTGTGAGTACCAAATCTTTGTTTTCTATTCCTCTTCCAGTCGTAAATTCCAGATGTACGTAACTCATGAATACTCTACTGCTTTGTCCCTACTTCCCGTACTGCTATTCCTAGATATGTACTTATTTATTACTTATTGTAATCTGGAGAAACTCTGGGTAGAATAAAGTGTTCTCTTCTGACACTTGTAAATCTAAAATGTAAAAATGCTAGTGCTACATAGAATTCAAACTTACCAGACTCATCCCTTTAAATGTGAGACTTCTGTCACAATACTGCCCCTTTTCCCTTTAGGAGCAGTACCTATATCTTACATGGGTTGATCCTAGACGCACCCTTTCTCCCTCCGTTTTGGTAGGTACGCCACTTTCTTATTCCAATCCTCCTATGGTACAGGTCAATCACCTTCTTGGTGCCACTGTCCACTCAGTATAAGTCAGCCTTTCATAGGTCTGCCTATGCGCCCTGTTTCTCATCCAATAAATGTCAAGTGCGCCCTCCATATCCCACTTGAGTAGGCCTCCTGGTTCATTGCCCTAGCATAGATTAGATTTACTTTCATTCCAATTGATCCGTAGTGAGGAGGCCCTCCAGTATGTGGAACATGTCAGAAAAACAATAATACATGACAAATATTTACAACTAAAACAAATAAGCTAATGTACCATTCCACAGGTCCCAAGTGGAATGATCGTCATTTTTTAATGAACACGATATGAAATAGTCATTTTACAAATACTAATGCACTGAATTTAAAATAAAAATGTTTTTTATTTATTTATAAGGTAATAAACCCCCCCCCCCCCCCCCCCCCCCCCATGAACCATGGACCTTGCCGTTGGTGGGGAGGCTTGCGTGCCTCAGCGATACAGATAGCCATACCGTAGGTACAACCACAACGGAGGGGTATCTGTTGAGAGGCGAGACAAACGTGTGGTTCCTGAAGAGGGGCAGCAGCCTTTTCAGTAGTTGCAAGGGCAACAGTCTGGGTGATTGACTGATCTGGCCTTGTAACAATAACCAAAACGGCCTTGCTGTGCTGGTTCTGCGAACGGCTGAAAGCAAGGGGAAACTACGGCCATAATTTTTCCTGAGGGCATGCAGCTTTACTGTATGATTAAATGATAATGGCGTCCTCTTGGGTAAAATATTCCGGAGGTAAAATAGTCCCCCATTCGGATCTCCGGGCGGGGACTACCCAAGAGGATGTCGTTATCAGGAGAAAGAAAACTGGCGTTCTATGGATCGGAGCGTGGAATGTCAGATCCCTTAATCGGGCAGGTAGGTTAGAAAATTTGAAAAGGGAAATGGATAGGTTAAAGTTAGATATAGTGGGAATTAGTGAAGTTCGGTGGCAGGAAGAACAAGACTTCTGGTCAGGTGACTACAGGGTTATAAACACAAAATCAAATAGGGGTAATGCAGGAGTAGGTTTAGTAATGAATAGGAAAATAGGAATGCGGGTAAGCTACTACAAACAGCATAGTGAACGCATTATTGTGGCCAAGATAGATACGAAGCCCACGCCTACTACAGTAGTACAAGTTTATATGCCAACTAGCTCTGCAGATGACGAGGAAATTGAAGAAATGTATGATGAAATAAAAGAAATTATTCAGATAGTGAAGGGAGATGGGTGACTGGAATTCGAGTGTAGGAAAAGGGAGAGAAGGAAACGTAGTAGGTGGATATGGATTGGGGCTAAGAAATGAAAGAGGAAGCCGCCTGGTAGAATTTTGCACAGAGCACAACTTAATCATAGCTAACACTTGGTTTAAGAATCATGAAAGAAGGTTGTATACATGGAAGAACCCTGGAGGTACTAGAAGGTATCAGATAGATTATATAATGGTAAGGCAGAGATTTAGGAACCAGGTTTTAAATTGTAAGACATTTCCAGGGGCAGATGTGGACTCTGACCACAATCTATTGGTTATGACCTGTAGATTAAAACTGAAGAAACTGCAAAAAGGTGGGAATTTAAGGAGATGGGACCTGGATAAACTGAAAGAACCAGAGGTTGTACAGAGTTTCAGGGAGAGCATAAGGGAACAATTGTCACAAATGGGGGAAAGAAATACAGTAGAAGAAGAATGGGTAGCTTTGAGGGATGAAGTAGTGAAGGCAGCAGAGGATCAAGTAGGTAAAAAGACGAGGGCTAGTAGAAATCCTTGGGTAACAGAAGACATGTTGAATTTAATTGATGAAAGGAGAAAATATAAAAATGCAATAAATGAAGCAGGCAAAAAGGAATACAAACGTCTCAAAAATGAGATCAACAGGAAGTGCAAAATGGCTAAGCAGGGATGGCTAGAGGACAAATGTAAGGATGTAGAGGCTTATCTCACTAGGGATAAGATAGATACTGCCTACAGGAATTTTAGAGAGACCTTTGGAGATAAGAGAACCACCTGTATGAACATCAAGAGCTCAGATGGAAACAGAGTTCTAAGCAAAGAAGGGGAAGCAGAAAGGTGGAAGGGGTATATAGAGGGCCTATACCAGGGCGATGTACTTGAGGACAATATTATGGAAATGCAAGAGGATGTAGATGAAGATGAAATGGGAGATACGATACTGTGTGAAGAGTTTGACAGAGCACTGAAAGACCTGAGTCGAAACAAGGCCCCCGGAGTAGACAACATTCCATTGGAACTACTGACGGCCTTGGGAGAGCCAGTCCTGACAAAACTCTACCATCTGGTGAGCAAGATGTATGAAACAGGCGAAATACCCTCAGACTTCAAGAAGAATATAATAATTCCAATCCCAAAGAAAGCAGGTGTTGACAGATGTGAAAATTACCGAACAATCAGCTTAATAAGCCACAGCTGCAAAATACTAACACGAATTCTTTACAGACGAATGGAAAAACTAGTAGAAGCCGACCTCGGTGAAGGTCAGTTTGGATTCCGTAGAAATACTGGAACACGTGAGGCAATACTGACCTTACGACTTATCTTAGAAGAAAGATTAAGGAAAGGCAAACCTACGTTTCTAGCATTTGTAGACTTAGAGAAAGCTTTCGACAATGTTGACTGGAATACTCTCTTTCAAATTCTAAAGGTGGCAGGGGTAAAATACAGGGAGCGGAAGGCTATTTGCAATTTGTTCAAAAACCAGATGGCAGTTACAAGAGTCGAGGGACATGAAAGGGAAGCAGTGGTTGGGAAGGGAGTCAGACAGGGTTGTAGCCTCTCCCCGATGTTATTCAATCTGTATATTGAGCAAGCAGTAAAGGAAACAAAAGAAAAATTCGGAGTAGGTATTAAAATCCATGGAGAAGAAATAAAAACTTTGAGGTTCGCCGATGACATTGTAATTCTGTCAGAGACAGCAAAGGACTTGGAAGAGCAGTTGAATGGAATGGACATTGTCTTGAGAGGAGTATATAAGATGAACATCAACAAAAGCAAAACGATGATAATGGAATGTAGTCGAATTAAGTCTGGTGATGCTGAGGGAATTAGATTAGGAAATGAGACACTTAAAGTAGTAAAGGAGTTTTGCTATTTGGGGAGCAAAATAACTGATGATGGTCGAAGTAGAGAGGATATAAAATGTAGACTGGCAATGGCAAGGAAAGCCTTTCTGAAGAAGAGAAATTTGTTAACATCAAGTATTGATTTAAGTGGCAGGAAGTTGTTTCTGAAAGTATTTGTATGGAGTGTAGCCATGTATGGAAGCGAAACATGGACGGTAAATAGTTTGGACAAGAAGAGAATAGAAGCTTTTGAAATGTGGTGCTACAGAAGAATGCTGAAGATTAGATGGGTAGATCACATAACTAATGAGGAAGTATTGAATAGGATTGGGGAGAAGAGAAGTTTGTGGCACAACTTGACCAGAAGAAGGGATCGGTTGGTAGGACATGTTCTGAGGCATCAAGGGATCACCAATTTAGTATTGGAGGGCAGCGTGGAGGGTAAAAATCATAGAGGGAGACCAAGAGATGAATACACTAAGTAGATTCAGAAGGATGTAGGTTGTAGTAGATACTGGGAGATGAAGAAGCTTGCACAGGATATAGTGCCGGCCGCGGTGGTCTAGCGGTTCTGGCGCTGCAGTCCGGAACCACGGGACTGCTACGGTCGCAGGTTCGAATCCTGCCTCGGGCATGGGTGTGTGTGATGTCCTTAGGTTAGTTAGGTTTAAGTAGTTCTAAGTTCTAGGGGACTTATGACCTAAGATGTTGAGTCCCATAGTGCTCAGAGCCATTTGAACCATTTTGAACCACAGGATAGAGTAGCATGGAGAGCTGCATCAAACAAGTCTCAGGACTGAAGACCACAACAACAACAGCAACAAGGTAATAAACATGTAATAGAAGTACTATAATACTTATTTACAATGAACACATTACTGCACTGAAATGGTGCAGAAGTTAGATTGTACTTACTTACTTACACACACACACACACACACACACACACACACACACACACACACACACACACACACATATATATTTTCAATGAACACTTTACTGCACTGAAATTATGCAGAAGTTATATTGTACTTGTATACAAATCAGTTGGTTTTGCTGAGAAATTCATCAGTGGAGTAGAAGGAGTTGGCCACCAATAAATCCTTTAGACTTCTCTTAAACTGAATATCATTGGTTGTTAAGCTTTTTATGGCTGCTGGCAAGTTATTGAAAATGTGTGTTCCTGAATAATGCACACCTTTTTGTACAAGTCTAAGTGACTTTAAATCCTTGTGAAGATTATTCTTATTTCTAGTATTGATTCCATGAATTGAGCTGTTGGTTTGAAAAGTGATATATTTTTAATGACAAATTTCATTAAGAAATAAATATATTGGGAAGCAGTAGTTAGTATCCCTAGTTCCCTAAACAGGCTTGTGCAAGATGTTCTTGAGTTCACACCACAAATAACTCTTACTGCACATTTTTGTGCCCGGAAAACTTTAGCTTGGCTTGATGAATTACCACAAAAAATAATCCCATATGACATTATGGAATGAAAGTAAGCATAGTATGCCAGCTTTTTCATTTTTATATCCCCTATGTCTGACAAAATTCGCATTGCAAACAGAGATTTGTTAAGACACTTCAGCAGTTCTGTGGTGTGCTCCTCCCAGTTGGAATTTATTATCAAGCTGTAATCCCAAGAATTTAACACTGTCCGCTTCTTCTGTCTTCTTGTCATCGTATGTTAGGCATATACTCGTGGGACACCCCTTACAAGTTCTGAACTGCATGTAGTGTGTTTTTTCAAAGTTTAATGACAAAGAATTGACTAGGAACCAGTGATTAATGTCCACAAATATTTTATTGGCTGATCTTTCTAAGACTACACTTGATTTGCTATTTATTGCAATGTTTGTATCATCGGCAAACAAAACGAACTTGGCATCTGTGTAATGTCACTGATGAAAGGTCATTGATATAAACAAGAAAAAGTAAGGGCACCAAAATGGAACCTTGTGGGACCCCATATGTAATTAGTTCCCAGTTGGATGATGCCTGATAGCTTGATACATGTCTCTTTCCTAATAACACCCTTTGTTTCCTGCCAGAGATATAAGATTTGAACCATTTTGCAGCATTTCCTGTTACACTATAATATTCTAATTTACTTAAAAGGATATTGTGATTTACACAGTCAAATGCCTTTGACAGATAACAAAATATACCAGTTGCCTGCAATTTTTTGTCTAATGAATTAAGCACATTTTCACTGTAAGTGTAGATAGCCTGATCCAATATCAGAACCTTTTAGAAATCCAAACTGTGACTTTGACGGTATGTTATTTGAGATAAGATGGTTATAAAGCCGACTGTACATTACTTTTTCGAAAATTTTTGAGAATGCTGGCAACAGTGAAATTGGACGGAAATTTGATGCTATTTCTTTATCTCCCTTCTTAAACAGTGGCTTAACTTCAGCATATTTCAGCCATTCAGGAAATATTCCACTGATAAACTACTGGTTACACAGATAGCTTAATATGGTACTTAGCTCAGAATCACATTCTTTAATTAACTTTGTTGATATTTCATCATACCCACTAGATGTTTTTGATTTTAAAGATTTTATGATGGACATCATTTCTGTTGGGATAGTGAGGGTCAAATTTATATTATGGAAGTTACTTGAAATGTCTGGTCTGAGGTATTCCATAGCAGCATCTACCGAACCTGACAACCCCATCTTTTCAGTAGCAGTTATAAAATGTTTGTTAAAAAGTTCTGCAACACTATACACATCTGTCACCAATGTATTATTTACTCTTAATGCTATTTGTTCCTCTTCATGTCTGGTTCTACCGGTCTCCTCCTTCACTATATCCCATATTGTCTTTATGTTGTTATCTGATATGACTATCTTTTCCTTGTAATATATTTGCTTTGACATCCGTATTCCAGTCTTTAATATTTTGCGTTATTTCTTATAATGTGCTATAGCATCAACATTGAAAATGTTTCAGATTGAGAGATACAGTTTTCTTTTTGTTTTACGAGATACCCCTATTCCTCGAGTAATCCATGGCTTCTTTGTAGACTTTGCTCTAACCTTGGTAAGTTTTGGGGGAAAGCAGTGTTCGAATAAGTTAAGCACTTTATTAGTAAAAATGTTATATTTTTCATTCATGCCATGAGCACTGTAAACATCAGTCCAGTGAAAGTCTCTGAGGAGTGTCCTAAAATAATCAATTTTTGACTTACTGATTACCCTCTTGAGCTCAGATTTAACAGATTTTATATCCTCTTCAGTATTAACATTTAACAGAAGGAACTGCATATCATGGTCTGAGAGGCCATTGACTATTAGTTTTGCAATATAATTTTGTTCATTGGTCTTTTCTATAAAGATATTATCAATGGTTGTTTGTGAGCAAGTGGCTATCCTAGTGGGGAACTTTACAGTGGGAATTAAGTTGAATGATAGTGTTACTAACTCAAATAAGTTCTTATTGGGAGAGTCTTTAAGGAAATCTGCATTGAAATCACCGGCAACCACTATTTCTTTGTTTTTGGTTTTTAATTGGGCCAGTACAGCTTCAAGATAGTTTACAAACAGATTAAAGTTACCTGCAGGTGCTCGATATACACTTAATATTATGAAGGATTTTTTTGTGAAATTCTAATTCTGTTGCACATGCTTCAATATGCTGTTCTAGGCAAAATTTATGAATGTCTATGTTCTTAAATTTATGACAGTTCCTGATGAATGTGGCAACTCCTCCTTTCTCCATTTCTGATCTACAAAAGTGAGATGCTGACCTAAACCCTGTAACACTTAAAAGTTCTATACCAGTAGTCACATGATGTTCAGAGAGGCAGATTATGTCAGCTGGGTTTGAAGACTCTAATTCATCTATGCAGATAGTTAATTCATTAATTTTATTTCTCAGTCCTCGAATATTTTGATGCAATAAAGATAGCTGACATTTCACATTGACTGAGTTAAAATTGGGTGGAGTTAAAATATCTGCTGACATTTGAAAATTCTTAACCAATGGCTGTTTATGCTGATGTAATAAGCTGGAATTATGTTTTTTGATTTCTTTCTCAAACTGAAGGTTTGTCTCAGTCTTAACCTCTCTTAAAATTTGCTTTCTTTCTGTCCTCCCTACCCTAAAAAAGGGTCTTTTCTGAACCCTATAACCACTGGTATTTTACCACTTATGACAGTGCCTCCCCCCTTTAACTTTCCTGCTATTTCCCCAGCCAATTTACCCTTCCCCTTCCTGTCGAGGTGAAGGCCATGCCTAGTATAATCCCACCTACTGAGAGAATCAACAGGAACCGCACCAATGTGTGACCCCGCACCCGACATGAGCAGCCGTTCCAGCTCCAAACTAACACTCTTGACAGAAGAGTTCAAATGAGGTCGGTCATGGCGCCCAAGAACAGATACAAACTCAACACTGGTATGCCTCGATGCTGATGCAATCTTCGCCAGGTCACACTCTATGCTGTACCCAGGATCTCTGTCAATACTGTTACCTGCCCCACCCACTATAACCACGGTGTCTCTCTTAGTGAAATCTTTGCAAAGTGATCCTAAATCCTCTGTCACCTGCTCCAGATCAGCACTAGGTTTAAAAAAATTGGTGACCTGGTATTCTGATCCTAGTTCATCCTGCAAAAGTTGGCCAACACCTCTTCCATGGGAACTACCTAACAACAACACTTTCTTTCTCTTTACTGATTTCCCTACATTCTTACTTTTCAATTTGCTGCTGAAAGTTTGTTGTGGCCTGTCTACACCTGCAACTGCTTGAGGCTCACCAGCTTCTAACTGAAGCAACAGGTCAGATCTATTTTCCACATTCACCATGAAGCTGTCAGACAAAGTTCTAGGCCTGTTCCTCCTGTTGCCTGTTGCCACTTCCCACCTCTCTTTACCCTTCTCCCTCCTTAACCTGTCAAGATCTCCCCTGGCCTTGTCTAACTCAGCCTGAAGGGCGGCAATTTTCCCCTCCTGTTCTAGTATCTTCCTATCTCTACTACAAATCCTACAAAACCGCTGATGAGTCTCATTTACTTCCCCTATTCCCAAGCCACTACAGTCACCCGCATGGAAAAAACTACAGCACCCATCACACCAAAGCCCCGACCTAACAATTCTATGGCAAGTCAAGCACTTTTCACTCATGATAAATGTAATAGTTTAATAAGAATAAGTCAGTTAAATTTCAGATAAACACAAAAATATGGTTACACAAATTTGGCCTATACACAACTGTGTGTAAACAAAAACAAAAGTGCAAAGTTTCTGAAACAGCAGCTTAAACTTTACACTACTTTCTGGAAATGCTAGTTAAATAATGAAGAGGTACGCTAAGTTAAAATGCTGGAGAGAGCAAGGAACAACTAAACGAAATTCTATAGATTTGCTGCAGCAGAACGTAAACAGAAAATACGACTGTACGGTCTTTTCGCATTTTCTGCTATATTACGTAAAGAAAAATGAAACCTTTAATGATACACTTAAAAGGCACACTAATACACCGATTTACCACATAAGCAGTACTAATCTATGTGTTTTATAATCTAAAATGATTTATCTTTATGAGAACACCAAAACTCGTGCTAGTCGCCTCGCTGCAGGGCTGCCAACCTTTATGTATACTATTTATGTATACTATTCTTAAATATTCTCTGGTAAAATTACAAATCTACTTTACACTTATATTCCACTTTCTAATAATTCATCTAATACCCTAGAGTCCTATTTTACTCCTCACTTTTACCGTATAAACAGATACCATTCCCACACGTAGTAGATACTATGTCGACCTGTATTTACCAACTCCCAGTAGATACTATACCTTTTCTCAAAGGACTAGCATGGCACATGTAAATATATATTTGAGAGTGACAAAAAATAATGATGCAGAACCATCACATATCAACAATGTAATATGTGCATCGACTCAGATGTACATGTATCTTTATTCCCCAAATCCCTTTGCAGTTCTGACATCACTTCAGGTTTCTAATTCATAATCCTCCTGTTTGTGTTTAAGTGTATCTTTGTGTGAATGTAGATGTGTGTTTGTGTATCCTGATTCTTCGGCCTACTTGTATGAAATAAATTGAAGGTTATTGGAAACCACAGAAAATAAGAGAGACTTCGGCAATATAAGCGTATGCATATGGAAAGAGGGAAAGATAGACCAGTACTCAATTGAGAAATAAGAAAGGAAATAGTAGAACTGGTTGCGAAGAAGAGAAAGAAGATAGCCCCAAAGACAGGAAAACCCTTCCCACCCCTTCCCCAGGAACCCTACTTCACCGGTACTTGAGTGAGAAGCCGGAGGAGGTATGATGATAAACATCTCCTACAGAATGGACATTCTCACCTTCACCTCTGAAGCCCCCAAAGCAAAATCTTAGCAACACCTATGGAACGGCAGATGGTGAAGAATCAGTTACACTTGACTGTGAGGGTTGTCTGAAAAGTGGGGTGTGTGATTAGTGTTACTCATGCTTGTACTTACACTACCCACCCCTTCCAAAAGTGATACAAACCCTCCTATTTACATTACATCTCACAAAAGGTATAAAATTACTCTATAAAAATAGAAAATGATACGCTATGATAACATAGTTGTTTAGTTATTCACTTTACACTATATTTCATACACATATAAAGAACTCTGTTCACTTTATGATATCACTTTGTTTGAATAGTGCCATGATATTATCTTTATACTAGTACTATATTCATTTCATTTCATGTCTAGAGATCACTGTTCATCTGTGTGTCTCTGAAATTGGTCCTAATCTTGTAGTCATATCCAGTTTCCTAGACACTAAAATTATAGGATAGTTTAAGAATTCAAGAATAGATTACAGAATAGTTTGAGAACTGGAGGCAATTCGGTGCAGGAAAACTAAGTTTGAAGAAACGCCGAAAACAACTATGGATCCGATTCGCCACTCCACCCATTAATACAGAACGTTAACGTCCCTGGGAGAAGCAGATGGGACTCCACACCTGGATCCCATGGATCTGATATTTACCTCACTTGATTACTGATAGACCCATACTTCTCATTAAATTTTGTGTGAAAGTCTCCCCACAACAAAACAAATCTCCACTTTACTAGGTAACACAACATTAGGTAAAATTATTTTACTTTCTACTTTGTCATGGACAAGTTTGAATTCTTTGCACAAGTAGTCTATAACCTTGTTTGTATCATCAGGTTTGGAAAAAACAACAGTTGTAACGTTTCCTGAGATTATACTCCCAGTAATTTCTCGATCTATAATTAGCTCAAAAGGTTCCGCCAGATTACTTACATTTATCATGTCAAAGTTGGCTAGTTTTTCCCTGACATTCTGTTCTACATTATTTACTTGCAAACTGACAGCTCATGTAGTAACAGCTCTTATACTAACACCTGGAATTTTTGACTGACTAATCGAGATAACTTCCCTAGGTTGATCTGTGTTCTCTTTCAAAGTATTCATTTCCTGTCTTACGGAATTAAATTTAACATTACATACATTTTTACAAAATTTCAATTTTTCACTAAATTCAGATTCTACATTATTGTTATTATATCTGACATCGCATTCAGTCTCCAAAGTAACTATACCTTCGGCTCGATTACTAGATTCTTTGCTTTGGTGTCTATTTTGATGGGCAACAAACCTATATTTGTCCTTTGAATATTTAAAGTTTCACTCTGTCTCTGATTAAAGTCAATGGACAGTTGATTTACAAGTGTATTCAAAGTACTAGTGAGTTTACTCTTTAAATCTAACTTCAGATTTTCTACCTTATTATTTAAAGAGTCAAATTCAGTCATTAACAAAACTATATTTGCTGCTTGACTGTTCAAGGTTTCGCTTTAATTACTTAAAATTTCACTCTGAGCATCTAATTTACTATTTAATTGGGTATTCACTGAATCTGACTTAAGACTTAAATTCACACTCAGTTCATCTCCAAATAAAGCATTTTGAGCATTTGACTCTGTTCTCTGGTCATCTAACTTAGCATCTAATCTAACCTATTTCTCACTTTAGAGCTACATTCTGAGCATTTAATTTTGCACTTAAAGTTACACTTTATGCTTCTAGTTTTTCACTTAAATTCGCAGTTTGAGCATTTACAGCTGCTGAATCTGCTCGCTGGGCTTTAATTAAATTCACTAATTCAGACAAGTCTAGCATTTCCCTGGTCACTCTAATTGCTGTGACTGGTTCTGCTGTTTGTTGTTCTTGATCCATATTTCTATCGATCTTAGACCTAGTAATAATCTAAAGAAAATTAGCCCCTGAGTACAATAACTATAATAACAGTTTATCCTTCACCCGTCCCCTCAACTTTTACCAAATAATTATTGGTTTTTGCTCACCCAGCATAGAGTTCTAGCAGCATCGGTGAGCAAATGTATAATCAGCGCCGGTGGCATTGGACGTTGGTTTCAGTGTCGTCGTTGGCAAGCGGACGCAGAGTCAGCACCGGTGAGCAGCAGCTGGTGCAGTCGGCATCAATGGCTAGTTACTGTGTCAGCGTCAGTGCGATGTACATGTGTGAAGACTGCTTACTCTCTACACCTGATCTTCTTCGGCGAAAAGTTGAGGTCTTCTCTCCAGTTTTCTCCACTATTACTTACTCACATTTTTTATTGCGTTGCACTTGCAACTTTCTTCCATTTGTTTATTGGACTCAATACGATTACTGGAAACAATTCTCATATCTTGTTAGGCCTGGTTGCTATGGCAACACCTAATATCTTCTTTCCGTTTCTGTCTTCAAATTCCCATTTTCTTCGGGGTCCTGTCACTTAGGTCGCCACGTTCTAACGTTTCTCGGACGACATGAGACAGTGTGGTATTGGGTTGCAAGGCACACACGTCTCTCAGTTCAGTTAACTTGCACGTTGTGCGTAGCCGATCCTCTTCTCTAGGTAATCAGCTATGTCGATCTCCCAAAAACTTCTTCTCCGAAGACTATAACTGGTTAAAGGAATTCGTTAAAATACTTCTCTATCCTTGAAATAATTTTGGTACTCATAAAATATTTTTCAGTTCAATCACTATATATTTTCAACTTTCGCAGACAATAATTTCTGCAAGCTAACTTAGTCCTTAAACATTAGACTCATGTCTTGTTTCATTCATAGCCAAGACATGAAGTAATTCAAAAGTCTCATGTCTCAAGCGAGTCCAATACATGAATGTGCATAGCAATCAATATTCAATTGTTCATTAGTCCTTTTTACAATCACCACAGACACTAACACATCAAAAAATATGACATAATTATTCCTTGAGTTCTCCTCATGTCTTCTGTGGCACTGGCGGCAAACAGTTCTCGTTCTCAGTGACTCGCACCTCTTACAGTCTTCTAATAACAAACTTCTGACCTGCACACAGAAACAGGTGGATCGGTAGAAATGTTCTCTCTCTCCTGCTCTCATACCTAAAATATCAGGTGTTAAGAGACGGTTGAAGGCAGAGTGTTTCTAGAATTTACACCGAAATTCTTGAGTCACTAAAGCTGATGTCATGAATTTTGTGTTCGTTTGAGATAATCCTCATTCTTAAGTAGTGGTCTGCAGCCTGTGACAAATTGAATTACATCATGCAACTGGAAGCTAGACAAACCTACCATGCTTGGGGAATGTATATGCTAATCAGTATGCATGCAACAGCAGGCTTACCAATGTGTTCCAAAATGCCACACATAGAAACAGGATTTTTTCAGGGCTCTACCTCAGGTTCTATTGGTGATAAAAGCTAGGGTCAACTGTTCTTTTTATACAGCCCTTGTGCTAGGGACCATTTATATACCCAACAGATAGATCGTCTTAGCATTACTATTCTACAGTACATGGTCAAAATAGGAATATTGCTTAGGCAAATGGAGCAAATTAATTGGTTCTTTTTGCATTTGATTTGGTCTATGGTGGGCTTGGACTAATGGAGATTCCCCAAAAAAGGGGGTTTTGTACTATATTTTTTCCCCATCACCAGTGGACCAAAACCCAACCCAGGATTCCAAGATGACTATGCACAGCACATGGCTCAAATTTTTATGATATATTTCTTTCTCGAACAGCCTTGAAAATTTTCTTGATATCTTTACCCCATTCCCAGATTCGGAGGTTCAAACTTCCTGCACTTGTACACGTAAAATATGCATGTAAAAAAACGAAATAAATTTATAGATGATGGGTACACACATGATAAACCCATGATTAATTAAAGTGACAGGTATGCCCATGGATGAATGATACATTTGCATAAATTTGTGGGTGGTTCCTGAGGAAAACCCAAAAAAAGCATTTTCACCATTTTTTCGCCATCAGCAGCAGCAGCAGACCAAACCCCAGTTGCAGATTCCAAGACAGCTACACACAGCAAATGGCTGTATCCCAAAATTCTGGTCTCAAACAACCTAAATTTTGTAGATATCATTACCTGTCTCTGAGATACCAAGGTTCAAAGCTATCCTAGTTGTGCACATAAAATGCAATGTTAGGTAAAAACATGGTTTATAAAGTGATGTAGCATGGAGAAATATGACACGGGTAATTCGGCATGTTGTTGGGCCCATCTGTACCGCGCTGCATGGTTTCGTGGTTGCAAAAGTGGACCTCGCCGTGGACGTCGGGAATGAAGCTGCAGTGTCTACATTATCATCAGAATGATTCTGGGAAATCCATGTTGTAGTACTGAAGCAAATGAAACTTTTTCTGCCCATAAAATCCGGTCTGAGGTGTGAAATTGGTTTTGTGTTATTCCAATTTCAGATAATTAAACTATCAAAATTTTACTGACCTTCAAGTTCTTTTCACATGAGTAACATGCCCTGTTGTGGCAGGCAAAAGGAGGAGGCCAACTGAAAAATGCTCCTATCAAAGCACAAAAAAAAAATCAGTCCTCTTTCTTAAAATACTCTGACTGAGAAGTAGAGTACCAGGTGCCTCATTCTAACTTCCTCAGCACTAGGAAAGAGATGGAGAAGTAATAAATACTGGAAGTGAGTAGACAGTGATTACAGAAAGAACAAAGGAGACAATGGCAGTGTGGGAGAAAGAGAGGGACACAGTGACAGTGGAACACGGTAGACGGTGCTTGGAAAAGTGAAGGAGAAAGTGGCAGTGAGAGAGGAGTAAAGAGAAGGAAAAGGGGGAAGTGGGTGAGAGCCAATGATAATGAGAGACAGTGTCCATGACAATGACAATAAAGAAGAGAGAGATAGTGACAATGAGAAGAGATGGCAGCAGTGGGAAGGAATGAATGAGATAGCAGTAAGAGAGAACAAGAGGGAGACAGTGACAATGAGAAGAGACAGTAAAAGTAGTAGTAGTAGTAGTAGTAGTAGTAGTAAGACAGAATGAAGGCAATGTGGCTGTGATGGAGGAGACAATGACAGTTGGTGAGCAACAGTGAGTTGAGCTGAATGAATGAGTGAGAAACGGCGATTGGGAGTGGATGGGCATGAGATACTTATAGTGATGGCCTAAAGGGGGTGGGCAAGTTACAGTTAGGGCAGCTTGTGGCAGGGAGAGTTAAGGTGGATGTTAAAAAGAGCGTAGCTATGTCTGCAAGCCAATATTTGTGTGAACATTTTTAAAGATGCTGAGGAAGGTAGAATGAGGCAGCTGGTACCCCATTTTTTAGTCAGTCTTTTAATAATGAGGAACATATTAGCCTTTTTTGTGCTCCAATAGGAGCATTTTTCTGCAGCTTTAGATATAGCTGATATTTTATTATGTCCCAAAATATTTTCATTTGGTTTCTCTCTGTATTAATACTTCATCATAAAGCCTTAGTTAAAGTGTGTGTATGCAGGGGGTGAGGGGGGCGCACCAAATTATACATTTTCACTGAAGGTTTGGTCACGTATCATAGCGTACCTGTAGTATTTCATTTAACCAACTCTTGACCTCCTTTGAACACACTTATGCAGTCCATCTCGAGGTGGCAGCTCAGAAACATTTGTTGCAATCTGAAAATCACTGGAAAAACCATCAGGCCTTTCTGTCTTCCTAACTGTCTGCATTTCCACAATATGTCTGAAAAAATTCAACAACTCTGGAAAGATTAATCAGAGGAATTAGGCAGCTAGCTAGTTACGGAAGAATTATTAGTTTAAGGATCACTCACTATATCCTGAAAATGCTTGTTTCACTAATAATTCTGGGAATAGGATAAATTTGCTACTCACCATAAAGACAAAATGAGTTGCAGATGGGCACTATGAAAAGATTGTTACTCATTATGTTTTGGCCAAAGCCTTCTTCAGGAAAGAAAATTTGCAAACATTGTCACAAGAAAGTACACCTCATGAACAGACGACTGCTACCTACGGCAGCTCGGATGGGAATGCATTCCAATCTGTGCTGCTGGAGGTAGCAGTTGTGTGCACATGAAATGGCTCGTCTTGCTTGTATAAATATGTGTGTTTCCTTTCCTGAAGAGGGCTTTGCCCAAATGCTAAATGTGTAACAGTCTTTTCATTGTGCCTGTGTGCAACTCAATATTCCATCTTTACAGTGAGTTGCAGTGTATCCTTTTTCTAATAACGTTCATATTTCAGCCTGGCCTTCCCATTGTTTGATTCACAAATAATGCTCTTTACAGTTTTACAATCTAAATAGCATCTGTCCTCAATAAGTTCTCAACACATTCATCTTCCAGAACAAACCAGTTGTATGTCTTTGAGTGACAGAAAATGGAACAATGTTGCTGTCTGTTAGTTCTCACAAACAGGAGAAGTGTTATGACTTTGAATGTTTGTCATTGTCTTTTGAATGCTATGCCATAACCAAATTGACATGAGGTAATGTAAGTGGTACTCATTCTTATGCTACAGTACTCATCATCATTAGTGGTGAGAGATTAGAATAACCTTGTCATTGACACACTACTGACTGAAAAACACCTTTGTAACTTCCACACATTTGAAATGTTCACCAAGGCCGATTGTCCGCATGACACTGACCTGGCACACTGCACTGCCCAGCCTTCTGTATTTTTCTGTGCTCATGACAAATTCCCAGATTCTGGAAACAAGAAAGGTTGATTTGTTTGGTATTATCTTTCTGTTGGAGCCTGATTTGTTAGTCACACAGCAGATCTGCCCACTTCACGTTTGAAGGCCAGTAACCTAGTTGGCCAAGGTGTGTGTAAAATGTCTTGATGACTGCTGCAGTGATGTGTATAGTCAGGTCACTGAAAGAAATATCCCTGACATTTGGCAGCTATGTTACCAACTATATTATGTGATTCTTTGTTGTTACACCTTGTAGGTCACCCATCTTCAAATATCACACTTGAAAACTTAAGAACCTTTGCAATGCTGTATTACTAAAGCATGAAAAAGCACCGATAACTGTAGGGTACCGAAACGCATTCTCTTCATAATTAAAAATAAAATATAAAGAAAAATATATTTTGAGGTAAAGTAAAGATTATGATGTTTCAGTACTCTAATGCATAGGTGAATCTCTTACTTGCATCCTGTGGATGAGGGTAGACTCCACAATCCTCAAAGAGACTGTTGTCATCATCCAAATCTCCTATTTTACAGTCAGTGACACTGTCTTCACTGCTGCTGTTGCTATCATCCCGTAATCTTATTACAAACTATTCCATTCTTTGTTCCACTGCACTTTCTCATTGGCATGCTTCTTCCTAGATGTGCCACGTATGTGCGACACTATTATTTCATTTTGTGGGAGTAATACTGCTCAATGCCTCATTCACTAAAAGTTTAATGACTTTTGAGTTAAAACTTTTACTTCTGCCTGCAGCATATGATTTCACTTGAGTGCATGTGAGTTTTAGTGCTCTGAAATAACAATGGTGCAGTGGAATGTGCAACTCTCTGATCATTTCGTCCTGCATTTTTGATAACGTGTTTCACAATTTCCTACAGTTTGTCCTTTTCATATGCTTATAAAATGAATCCATGGCAGCCGCCTTTCATCAGTACACTGTCGCTTGTGAGGATACAAGGTTTTCCAGATGTTTTGTAGCCAAAGTTTTTGGAAATAAATCATTTCATTGATTGAGGGTGAAATCTTGTACCAGGTTTGGATACAAATGAACAAACTTTATTAGCAGAAGATCTGTTTGTTTATCTAGAAAAATCACTGACAACTTAAAAGTTTAGTTATTATGTAAGGGGATTTATTGTGGAGCAAGTCTTGTTTCTTATGGGTTGTTAGCTGTCTGAGGTATTCTGCATCTGCTCCATGCCATCCGAAGAGCATTAAAGCTGTACTTGGCATCATGCCATGAAAAGTAATCGGATGTAGCAAAGAATCTTCTGTGTGAACCCTTAGGTCAAGGAATACCATTGCCCAGAAGATTATAGCAATAATATGAATACTGATAGACTGATACTCTTGTGTTTCTTTGGGAGGTTTGGAAGTTGTTGAAAATGAGTTGTACTTATATGATTAACTTTAGATCACATTTTGTAATTAAAGGCACAATGAAAGCTTTCCTATATACGAGAGTTGATGAGTCCTGGTTTTGGTATAAGCTGAGCTCTTCTACAGACATAAGAAGAATTAACGAGGAGTCAGGGGTTCACAAGTTCTCGGAGCTGAAGACCAGCAATGAGGTAATTTGTAAATTGACTGAACCCTCACACACACTTACTGCTGTTGCATATAGAACCATTTTTAACTGCACGGCGCGATATGGTGCATTATCGAATATTATAACTGAGTCCTTTTCTACAATTGTAAGAAAATCGTATACAAACAAATCTTAAAAATTCATTGCCATCCTTTCCTTGTGGTAATCCCCCATATCTTTGATGTAAACTACAACAAATAATTTGAAACAAACCCACTGATTGTTCCAGCATGTAAAAGGAGGAGTTGATAGCCTTTCCCAACTGGAGCTTTCATTGTTCCTCATGCAATGTCATCATTTCACACAGTCAGCCTGGAATGACCAGCAGGTACCCACATTTTATCCAACCGAAGAATTTAGTGATGTTTCTACTTAGAGTTTATATCAGAACATGGAGTCTACAAACAATAGTAACCTCCCGTTCAAGCAGAACCCTTCTTCCAGAATGTGTTTTCCATGAGAATCCTGTCTTCTTTAGTATCACTGAAAGGCTGATTTTTTTTTCCTCAGAAAAACAACTCAATGTCATTGTGAGAGAAGTGGTTTCTTCTGAGTAGAATATTCTTCCTGCATGTAAAATATATATACATGTCATCAAACTGTCACCTCTTGAAAGTTATCCACTTCCATAGTTTTAGCAGCATGCACACTGGTTTTTTCAGAGTGTCAAAAGATCAGCAGTTGTTTCCTGTAGATCTTCAGCGCACTTCTTCCTCACTGTTTTCTTCAGAGAGGCTGTTCCAATTTTCAGAGCTGCAGCTTCTCGTTTAGACAACTTTCAACGAGGCATACAAGAACACTATGATTCTTTTCTTCCTCAAAATAGCATTGTGCATAATATAAGAGCTCATGAGATTGGCTGTTAAAGGTAGCCCCCCAGCCTACTTTTCTGTAGCTTGAGGGGGGGACAATACAATCTGCAACAGATGATGTAAGGGTGGCAATGTGACAC
The DNA here is from genome assembly GCF_023864275.1 of Schistocerca cancellata. Classification (NCBI taxonomy): domain Eukaryota; kingdom Metazoa; phylum Arthropoda; class Insecta; order Orthoptera; family Acrididae; genus Schistocerca; species Schistocerca cancellata. Next base: position 196,924,454 of record NC_064630.1, read on the forward strand.
CATCACCATGACAACATTTACTGATTCCAGAGCTGAGACTGGCCCTAGTGTCCCCTCCTCACAATGTGCATGAAGTGCTAGGAATGTTCTTTCAGTGGCCTTGCTATAGATGCAACTCGCAGCTGACAAAATTAATCCTGAAGAATTGAGAAAACTGCCATCTAAATGTCCTGCAAACCTTTAAGCACTGTTCCAAAATAGCATTGTGCATCTGTTGTGGAAACTGATGTGTTGTGTAAAGATGCTCAGTTGCAGCTTGTGCCAAAGACTGTCATCTAGGGAACAAAGTCCGGCCCCTCAATGTCTGGCTGGTGGCAACCGGCAACAGCAGTCACTAAATGGGTGGTGGCTAGTAGCATCCTAGTTAGACTTAAGACCATAAGTGCCAGATGCAAGACTGTGTGGCAAGCAGTCCCATTGAATAGTGCTGACCAGTGTTGATGTCCACAATGGACAGTGGTTGAGTGATGCTGCTTCTCTGTACCAGGCAGCAGTAACCCACTTTTTTGTTGACATCATAGGGGCTACTGACTCAATGCCTTTTGCCAGCTGAGTAGAAACTTTTTATATGTGCCGAGACTCAATGTGCTCTCATGTAGATGGCCCAGATATCACATAGTCACCCTGCTGTAAAGATGAATTCATGTCTCAGATGTCAGTAATGCTACTGATTGTTGATGCGGCTTAACTGGGGCATGAAAATACATGGAATAATGCTGAAACAGTTGCTTGCACTAATCCGTGGCAGTTATGCAGTCATAAAGACGTGACATGCAAGCAAGAGCTGGCTAATAGTGTTACATCTTGAAGATAACTTTGTGTCTCAATATTTTGTTGAAGATCTGCTTACAGACGACATTGTGTAACAATGTTGAAAACAGCGCTAATTTATGGAAAATGTTGACAAGAGACACTACTGTTGAAGGGGGAAATTTAATGGAACATAATATGAAAGTTGTAATAAGCTCAACAAACAATATTACACTGCAGCAGTTGAATTTTTAAGACCTAATTTCATGCTGTGATCATAAAATTTCAAACACTGACAGAGAAGATACCAGTCAGTGAGTGGAAAAAAGTGGAAGATTACACTATTCACATCAGTACATACACTGCAATAAGATGGAAACAATTTTCTGAAAATTCTCAGGTGCCAAGGTTTACACAATAAACAACTGTGACTCACTATTTAGTATGAGACACATGACCTACAACACTGACGAGTGTCCACAAATTCTCGATATTGTTTGGAAAACGAACGTCGTCAGCTTTTCATTAATTTCCTTGGAAGGCTCTTAAGAGTGATTTTACAAGCTTATTTTTAACAGGAAATCCAATGTCACTAGATGATCTCCCGGATGTAGGGATTTCCAATCTAGTTGTAACTAAAACCTATGTCCTCACACAGTCCTCCACTATCTGCTATATGAGGCTCACTGATTGCAACAATATCAATGTAACATTGGAGTAGTTCCCTTAAGAAATGAGAGACTGAGGGATTGGAGACCAATATGAATAGCATTATTATTATTATTATTATTATTATTATTATTATTATTATTATTATTATTTAGCATTACAATCAAATAATCAGTAGTTGACACCTCATAAAACTGAGGAACTGGCTGCAAGTCATTTTTAAGATCATGACAATAAATTAAAGTATGACTCGGCTTGAAATCTGAGAATGTCCGACTGATGGTACCTGCCTCAGTCTTTTGGGCACAGAATGAAGGACCACACTTACTGCTACGCACACCAAACCAGGCGTAGTCTCATTATCAGGTTTAACCAACAGGTGGAGTGTGTTCCAGTGTGTGTGCAGTATGCACAACAATAGTTACTGGAAGCCTCTGGTGGAGAGATTTAGATCAATAGCAGCAGCTACTACTACTACTACTACTACTACTAATACTCCATGCATATGGTAGCCAAAATATTACAACTTCTACAAATTCAAAACTAGGGAGTCAAGCACTGAAATTAGTTTACAGGCTGTATTAAAGGAAAAAGCTACAGTCAGTAAAAGAGTTCCAATTTTTTGTTTGTAAATCTATCCAACATATTTGAAGTTTCTGACAAGACAGACGACAATAAAAATAGAGAAAAAATATTGTTATTCACAGAAGTATTGTAGTACACAAGAGTAGTAGTAACACTAGAACTTTTACAGCACACAAGTGCTCATCAAACACACGTGGATTTTGTACCTTCAAATGTGCATGCCCTCAGTCATAAGCAATATTCTTACATGTTGCCAATTTCGTTTACAATGCCCATTTGCAACTATGTTCATTGGTTGCAACTCTGGAAGTAGTAGTGCAAAACATTTCTCATGCCGATAAAAGCAAAGGCATGTGTTGCTGACATATTTCCACGCGTTATATGAGATTGGACTTGCTCCCTTACAAGAATCTTAAAGTCTTTCTTTCGATCAGATGTGCAAGTTACTTTTGACCTATCACTGGAAACATACTCAAGTTATTGCAGCTCGCTTGAAATTTTACCACTGCCAAAAGCGGCTAAGACAGTCATACAGGGTATGGCCAGCAGAACTACATGGACTTAGCCATTGTCATAATTAATGCTATGAAGATCAAATGGTTTGTGTTGCAATGATACATTTTGCTCCTGACAGGCAAGTTAGAGAGTGAGCTCTACAGTGTGAAAATCCTATGCTTGTAGAAGTATTGAACATAGCTCAGTCATTTGAAGCTTCACAGGCTGCAGGTAGTCAGGCAGAAGCATGGTACAAAGTTTCAGAAATCGGTTCCTCTCATACTTCCCAGCCTTCAGTCAGCTCATACGGGAACACACATGCTATTTCAGCAGCCCAGCAGATGTCTCAGCATCGTATAGGTAATCGTCATTTGCAACAACAACAGTCCACATCACAATAGTGATAACCTCATGCTCTGCTACCTTCATGCTCATACCAATTTGTTCAACATGAGCAGACTGTGCGTCCTAAGTTCTGGACAATGTGTAATGGGTGCCATAGGAAAGAACACATTGGTTCTATATGTAACTTCTTTCCAAATGTGAGTGAGGATGAAATGAACATGGATGTGAACAGTGTGTCAGCAGTGACAGTGCTCAAAGCAAGTTGTGCAGTGAAGTGCATGTGTTTAACACACCATTGAGAATGTAGGTAGACACATGTGCAACAGCAGCATTGATGATTTCTCAGGCTTATGTGGATTTGGGTTCTTCCACTCTGACTCAAGTGTCATGGAGGCTGATGAGCTATAACAAACAACAAGATTCCCATTCTTGGACAGTTCTCTGCACATGTGACTTTAAGGCTGTGGTTTGTCCATTAACATTCCTACCTGTGGGAAATGCTTCCATTGAAAATGTTTGGTTTAGTCACTTTTAGACTATTTGGATTCTCCATCAGTGGTAAAGTGTGTTTAGTTTCCTGTCAAGCTCCATATTAACAGTTAGATGCTCTGGTTCATATTACACTGAAAAAGTATACTGCCCTCATTTTTCTTGGGCCTGCCCAGTGAACTTTATGGGATTCACTAAAAGCAGAATTAGATTGTCGTCAATCCCTTGATGTCACTTGACATATTTCTTCCAGTTAATGGTCCACACCACTGGTGATAGTGAAAAAACATACCAGTAAATTACAATTATGCAATGATTTTAAAAAATATATTAATGCACAGTCACTCACAGATGCCTCTGCCGTGTCCTGACAAGCTGTTATCAGGAGGCCATTATTTTTCAAAGATTGATTTGGCAGAGGCATATTTTCAGCTACCGCTCAATGAGGAATCTAAAGGCCTTTTAGTTATCAACACCCCATATGGGCTTTATCAGTACCAGGATTTGTCTTTGTGGCAACCTCATCAGCTATTTTTCAACAGTTTTTACAGCAACTTTTTAGTTCCAGCATGAATCAACTATTTAGATAACATAGTAGTGTCTGATGCCTCTACAGAGGAACATTTGCAGAACCTTCGTGCTCCATTTTTCTGTTTTACAGTTTGCATGGTTAAAGTGAAATTTGGGGAAGACAAGTTTTTACAACCATCCATCGTTTATTTGTATTAAAATTTATATTAAAAATGAAGAAATTCCTCCAGCTGTATTTAAGGTGTCTATTTTATTTTGGCAACTAGTTTCAACATTGTAACAACGTCATCTTGAGGCCCATACACTTGACGTCAACTGCGTGCACCTGATACTAGAAGTCAGTGGTGAAAAATGGACATGCTCTGTGTGGAAGTTGCCAAAATAAAATCGACACCTTCAATACAGCTGGAGGACTTTCTTCATTTTTAACATAAATTTACACCATCTGATGTCCCACTGTCCTCCATTTCAATTATGGATGTACGAAGATCATTTATTTGGGTTTTGAAGTATCCTGTGCTGGCATTAAACCATTGCACCAGTGTTGGCACATCCCACATCGGTCAAGGAATTATGGGCATTTTTAGGTAAAACTGTGTACTACTACAAATTTATAATGGACAATGCTACTGTGGCACAACTGCTCCACACATAATTGCATAAAGATATTCCTATCCACTAGTCCCCTGCTCATGACCGGGATCCAAGTTGTTCAAATCTAAGCTGCAGGCTGCCCCTTGTTTTGTCACTTTTCAGCCAGGCCAGCACCTTATGTTAGCGACTGACATATCTCATATGTTAATGTAGGCTTTCCTGTATACTGCTGATGAAATCTTCTTGGGCTTCCATCCGGGTAGCTGCACTGAAAATCCGCGACGTTTCCATGATTGTCATTCTCATCATCTTCTGGCAAAGAGTTCACCAGAAGATGATGATGATAATGACACTCACGGAAACGCCGTGGATTTTTGATGCAGCTACCTGAATGGAAGCCCAAGAAGATTTCATTAGACGTATCTCAGTTTGGCCTTGGCACCATCCTTGCTCATAAGTATGCGGATGGATCTGAACGCCCTATTGCATATGCATTTAAATTCTTAAATTCAATGCAACAGTGTTATTATCAGACAGAGAAAGAGGCTTTGCAATCATGTTTCAAAACAATTTCATATTTTTCTGTACAGATCTAAGTTTCATGTGATCATAGAGCACACACCACTAGTGTCTATTTTTAACCCTTCGGTGTCCTTGCCAGAAAAGCCGCACATTGCTTAAAGTGGTGGGCTCTTTTCCTGTCACACTACTATTATGAGATACAAATGTTGATGCCTTAATACGGTTGCTGAATGGCCCAGATCCAGGCTTTGATAGAGACGAATTGCTTTGAAACTTCTTGGCAGATTAAAACTGTGTGCCTGACCGAGACTCGAACTCGGGACCTTTGCCTGTCGTGGGCAATTTCTCTACCAACTAAGCTACCCAAACACGACTCACGCCCCGTCCTCACAGCTTTAATTCCGCCAGTACCTCGTCTCCTACCTTCCAAACTGCACAGAAGCTCTCCTGCGAACCTTGCAGAACTAGCACTCCTGGAAGAAAGGATATTGCAGAGACATGGCTTAGCCACAGCCTGGGGGATGTTTCTAGAATGAAATTTTCACTCTACAGCGGGACCTTTGCCTTTTGCGGGCAAGTGTTCTACCAACTGAGCTACCCAAGCACGACTCACGCCCCGTCCTCACAGCAGTTCTGCAAGGTTCGCAGGAGAGCTTCTGTGAAGTTGGGAAGGTAGGAGACGAGGTACTGGCGGAATTAAAGGTGTGAGGATGGGGCGTGAGTCATGCTTGGGTAGCTCAGTTGGTAGAGCACTTGCCCGCGAAAGGCAAAGGTCCCGAGTTCGAGTTTCGGTCCGGCACACAGTTTTAATCTGCCAGGAAGTTTCGTATCAGTGCACACTCTGCTGTAGATTGAAAATTTCATTCTAGACATGAATTACTTTGTCTTCATTTAGACGTGGAAGCTCAGAATGTTGTTGATGGTTTTCCTACCACTAGTACTAAAATTGCAGCTGCAGATCCTGTTTTAAGTAAAGTTGTTTCTTTTGGGTAATACAGCTGGCCGGACAAACCTGTGGGACTTGCTTCTGATCCTTTGAGAAATTATTTTAAATTAAAAAATCCTCTTTCTGTTTGGGATGGAGTGCCGCTGTTAGCTACAGAGGACACCGCTTCCCAACTTGTCATCCTGTCCTCTCTTTGGGTGAGGTTATGTGTTTATTACATTTAGACCACTAGCATGTGTCACGTTCAAAAGCAATAGCACAAAGACATGTTTTATGGCCAGGCATTGTTGAGAAAATAGTGCAAGTTGTTGCATGCTGCCCACAGTGTGCTACCCACCAGGCAGCTCCCCTTGTTTCTTTTTCACCGTTGCCAGGTCCACAGCAGCCTTGCGAATAAATTCATGTAGATTTTGCAGGATCTTATTTGAATTTCTACTGGTTTGTTGTAATGGATGCTTTTTCTAAATTTCTATATGTGGTGTGTTGTCTGTCAGCCTCTGCAGCAGCAACTATATCAGCTTTGTCAAAAATATTTGTCATGGAAGATCTTCTGTATACAGTAGTTAACAGACAATGACCCCCAGTCCATATCTCACAAGTTAACCTTCTCTCCTTTGATACCGATTTGCCAGAACCCATATATTTTCTGAAAGCTTATGTCACAAGTAAAAAAACTGTGAAATCTTTGGGGCAGAGGGACAAGTGTTTATAAGAGCTGTAAGACCCACAACGTATCAGTGAATGTTGGAAACATGACACCAAAAATTGCTTAAATGCTTGTTTCACATATTGATATGAACTAATGAGATGGTAAGAAGTTGGAGATCTCAATATAAAGGGGGAAACAACTCGTTTAGAACATGTCTGCTTGTGTCTGTGTATGTGCGGATGGATGTGTGTGTGTGTGTGTGTGTGTGTGTGTGTGTGTGTGTGTGTGTGTGTGTGTGCACGAGTGTATACCTGTCCCTTTTTCCCCCTAAGGTAAGTCTTTCCGCTCCCAGGATTGGAATGACTCCTTACCCTCTCCCTTAAAACCCACATCCTTTCGTCTTTCCCTCTCCTTCCCTCTTTCCTGACGAAGCAACTGTTTGTTGCGAAAGCTTGAATTTTGTGTGTATGTTTGTGTATGTTTGTGTTTGTTTGTGTGTCTATCGACCTGCCAGCACTTTTGTTTGGTAAGTCTCATCATCTTTGTTTTTAGATGTATTTTTCCAACGTGGAATGTTTCCCTCTATTATATTCGTCAGATAAACAGTGAGATGAGCAGAAAGACGGTTCGCAGTGGGCACATTTTTCACAAGCGATAGCCTCACACCCTGCTCAGCCATCATTTGTCAATGAATCAAAGCAGTAATCCATTGGCGCCATCCAAATTCTAGATCATCCAAGTATCTGCCCTGATAAAAAGCATACTTAATCAAGTTTTTGGAATGAGGAGCGCTGAACTGATATAGGGAAAAGGCCTGCCGGGCCAGAAAACTATCATGATGCCAAATGTGCTCCTGTGTCTTGATAATAATTGTGTCCATTATGTAACAAACAAAAAAAAAAATATTTGTAGTGTCTGAAAAAATGAATATTCAGAGGCTGGCTCTTTCCTGTACATCCTTCAGATACCAGTTCTTTTTGTAACACTTTACCATCAGGTACTTCGGAAGCAGACAATGTATGATGTTCGTTAGAACACCATGAATCCACTAAAAGTAGAATTTTCTTCCTATCATCAGGCATACTTGGCCAAAATATGTCATGATAGAACCGTTTCAGCTCTGATTTCGACATGTTCACTGTTTTTTCAACATGTGATCTTATATTCAGAGGATCTGCGGGCTTTGACTGTGGGAAGGTTCCAGATGGCTTGGATACAAGCACATATGTTGGCCGCAGTATTTCGCTTTCCATCATTAAACTTTGCAGTGTTGCAGAGACTGATCGAACAACAGTGGGAACAACTGTTCTTCCTCTGTTCGCGGGGTTCAATGGCTATGTAACTTCTTGTCAAATCTGCTCTGGGTAGAATAGAAGGCATGTGTTGGTGGAAAGTTTTCTGTAACAATGAGGTAGCAAATCTGCACAACAAAATCAAGGCATGTCTGTTACAAATTTGCCTCCTTACACCCCCCCCCCCCCCCCCAATTCTTGATGACTGTGTGGGTTATTGCTCTGTCAACAATGTTATTATGCTTCTTGAAGCGATATACCCAGGAATCAGAAGCTTTAAAATTGATTGTATTTTGCAGATCCATCGCTATCTTAAGTTGCATGGCCCACGATCATAATGTCCAGTCATGAATAATTGCTCCTTCTGTTTCCTTCTCTTTGAATTTCTGCAGGACAGCCTGACTGATTTTTTGAATCAATAGAGTATTCAATTTTTTCTCCAAATTGTATAGAATGTTTTCTCCATCTGATTCATTACTGACGCATGTGATAAATGTTTTGTCCAAGGTTCAGTGCACTAAAGTGTGCTGCTTGTAGGTACTCTAGTCCTATTTTGTCATATCTACAGGACCATCAAGCTATCGCCTTTTGGGCAAAGGCACATACTCAGATGCCAATGATCTCAAAGTAGGGGGAGGTGACTGTTACAACAAGCATTGCTGTTCCTCATCAACACCATCATCTGCAAAGTCCATTTTCTCATCTCATTCTTGCCTATCACTTCCAGCAAATCCTAATGTCTGTATCTCTTTCACAACCTCAGTACCATTTTCCAGGAGAGTTGTTGTATGTTTTATCAACTCATATTCCTGGATGTTTGGAGACTGATTGCTTGTTCCGAATCAAGAGACCAAGCCAGCCATAACGACTTTTGGATCCATCTGCAATGTAAGATGATGATGTACAATACATTAGCATTTGACAGCAACATACAGGAACCATACAAGGAATGTGACATCATGACAGGAATGTGTCCATCTATACACACTTTACTGATACTTTGTGGGTCCTGTAGCCCCCAAACCTGAAAGCCTTCCCTCTGCCCCTGAGATTTCACAGTTTTTCTACTTGTTACATAAGCTTTCAGAAAATATATGGGTGTCTGGAAAACCGATATAAAAAAAAGAAGAAGTTCTACTTGTCAGGAATCTGAAGATTTTTATATAAAAAAAGTGGTGTAAGTCATGTCATGGCTCCTGCTTTTCACCTTCAATTGAACAGGGAAGCAGAATGATTAGTACAAAGATTTAAGACTCAGATGAAAATTGTTTCAGACGTGTAACTGGAAATAACTTGGACCCGTTCCTCAGATCTTATAAGTTTACCCCTGTTGGTGATAAGAGCCCGACAGAGTTGTTGCAGGGTCATCAGCCCCAGACTTTGTTATATCTGCATTGGCTGAAACCAGGCCATCCACCGGCACTGGTGCCATAACACTTCCAGCTTACAACAGCTGTTTCAGCTCGTAGTTTTGGCCGCCAGACAAAATGGGTGCCAGCAGTAATTGAGAATTGGTCAATGATTCTGCATTTTCTACCCAGCTCAGAGGAGGGCATCAGGGCACATCGACCACCTATGACATTGCGTGGGCTGCTGTGTACTGAGTTTGCCTCTGTGGCCCCCTCTGTCCTCCATCTGCCCAGCCATCTCCTACATCGTAGCTAGTGCCCTAGCCTTCTCTTTCACTGCTCCTGATGTTTTCACAACTGTCTCCTCTACTGTGGGTGCCCCTTCAGCTGTCAGGGTACATGGCAGGACCCTGACTCTGCCACTGTCGCAACCGACCTCCACCGCTGCTGCCTCCATCACAGCTGGTGTTGCCTGTTCCATAGCCTTTGTGGGAACCTCCTCCCCTTGGGTTGGACTAGGATGTGGAAATGGAAGCTGCTCCAGCATTGCCTGTCCTCCCAAATGGCGTCTTACAGGAAGTGGGCGCCACACCTATCCGCGTTCACACCGCTTCCAACTCTATGCACCAGTGGCAACGCATTGCATGATTCAATGAAGTATGTCAACCACAGAAGAAATGGATGTTAGCACAGTGCTCACTTCTTCACAAAGGAAGAGGAGTGCTGTAACTACCAATTTAGTGTGGGTGTTGTTTCATAGTTCACACATGAAGTTTGACAATGATTCAGCCACGTAACCTGCTAACACAACAGCAGTTTCATGAGCAGCCTGCCAACTGCACCCCCGTTGG